>NW_010551091.1:0-9463 GCF_000687285.1 Phaethon lepturus | reverse complement strand
AAATTATTTTTTTCCCCCCCCCCCCCCAGTTAATATTTCCGGTTTAAGGTTGAATCATTTAGGTTGAAGTTCCCTAAATTAATCCAATACTGCCAGTCTCCCACAAATTTCATTCTCGGTATGAATTGTGCTGCGAACTCAGAATGTTCTATGCTTTAGTCCTGGTATTTGTTTAAATTTGCTTCATTTTCCTTTGCACTAGTTGTCCTTCTACTAGTCGTTCTAGTAGAATCTGGACCCAAGAACACTTCCATGGCAGTCTTCTACTCAAACCTGCAATAGGTATGTTTGAGAACCAGCTGTAATTCCCAGGTGAGGGAAATGGGAAGACAAGCATCTGTAACTGGCAAGTCTGTACCACAGCGGCTGAAGTCCAGCACGTTTTCTTCTGCAGTCCTTATGTCTGACTGAAGGTGAGTCATTTCGGTAATGATTCAATATTGTGTCACAAATCATAGAAAAGTCTAGATCGAAGACCTCCTTATGCAGTATAACTGAGGCTTTGGGTGGCCAAAAGATTGGCACCTCTTGAAGATGCTGGAGAATGGAATTAGTGCAGCAACTGTTTCTGCAGGCATTACCTCTCGCCTCTTTGACGAGAAGAGCTAAGCAGGGCAGTTCTCCTAAAAAGGTGGTTTGTGCCTTTCCTCCAAACGGGGAAGAAAAATCTCCTTGCGTGGTCTCTCGTTAGGTGACGTGGAGAAGGAACAGCTGAAGTGTTGTCTACGTAATCTCTGTAACATTTAGAAGCAACTGAATATGATGTTCGTTATTTTCCTTATAGATACACTCCTTTACTTTGGTTTATTTCCTGTAGCATCTGCTGGGAAATGTAGTGTTTTAGACACATGTAGTAAATATTCTGATTAACCAGCTAAGAGAGGTTTTTCAAGCTCTGTTGGCCACTTCCCAGTTCCCAGATTTTGCAGGAAGTCAGCATTTTCTCCTGCTGACGACTTGACAAGAGCGTATCCCCACGCCTTCCTGACGGGTCCTGAAAGCGGAAATAAAATCAGTTGCAGGGTTTGCAGTTTCTCTCTTCAGAGAGGACGAGAAGAAACAATGGGGAGAGAAAGCTAATCTGTTAAGAGGAAAGATTGGCGCTCCAAATGAGGGAACACCGGCAGGAGAAGTTTGTGGGGAAGGACTGTTTTCCAGAAGCCTTCACCGGATGTTTTGAGAGAGGAGGTTGGCTCATGCGGTGACAGCGAGTGTGTAATAACACCCAGGACTGTCTTCTGTCAGAGGTCCATCAAATTCCCGAGAGTCCTGCACTTGGTTTCTTACTGCTGACAATGTACAAAACTATCTGGTGTTTTGAGGAAGAAACGGTCACATGATGGAGGAGGAGGCAGAGGCAGGGGAACAAACAAGGGGATTAAAATGAACGTGCAAGCTAGTTTGTGTGCTTTTTGATAAGTTGATTAAAAAAAAAAAGGTAAACTTAAAATCCTGCAGGGAAACTGCTGCCTTTCATACCCAAGTCTTATTTTCAGATATGTTATCCATTAGCAATAAAATAAATCCATGTGTTAACTACAAACATCTTTGGGGTGAATGCACATCTGGCAAGGTAGTGTTCAAACTCCATCCTGTCTGACCGACCTGTGTGGCTGGCTTGAACTTCAGAAGTGGATTACATCAAGCTGTGACCACTTTTCTGCCCCAGAAAGTATCGTTATAGACTGCAGCTGGGGCTCAGGTTCACTTTCAGAATGAACTGTCACATTTTACATCTGACAGTCCCAACTGGGTGTTGAGAGAAGAACTCATCTTTTTAGGCAGTATTTTTCTATGAAAAATATAAATAGAGAGAGTAAGGAAGCTGACACCCAAGTACTGATTTGGGGGTAGTTATGCCACTAAGAGATGTGATGTTGCTATGTGGCTTCTTCCAGGACTTTTGGCTACGTATCCATTTCACCTATCAAAAAAACCACTTTTGTCCAAAAGCCGGTTGGCCAAAATGACAAAACTATACAAAGCCAGCAGTCACTTCTACCCTCCTGTGACTCAAGGTAAAACGTCATTTTCACATATTTAAAGTAGCACATGCTAATGTACGGATGGACAGTCTGCATAAATTCATGGAAAGCTAAGTCACACCAGGAAAGCACAAGTCAAATTATTTAAAATCTATTTCTCAACCCTGCAATAGAGGCTTTGCAATGCACAAGTACACTAAGCGACGATTGTAGGCTACGAGCTAGAATATTGTGGGAAACCAGTTGGGGTTGTAAGGAAGTTGTATGGTGTTGCAGTAACATGGGCCCAGACTAACACATTTAGCCACTCGAAAAGCACCAGGTAACTTCTGATCATAGATAGCAGGAACTGTGTTTTGTTATCCTTGAGACCACACAAATACGCCCATGGCTGTAGCTTATCTCTACTTCACCTCTCTGGATGCTGGATGTCCTGTTTATTTTAACCTGGTATTTTTCTACTTTTCTCAATATGCAGACTCCTGAAGAATGATCCAGTGGAGATGTGGACCCAGTATACTGGGTTTAAACCTACTGACAAGGCATGGCTCTTTCCAGTCATGTTTCACATGGCTTGCTCAGAAGTAGCGCTTGGCCACCTAGCAATCTACTACAGAAAATTCTTATCATCTCCTTTTGGAATAATCAACGGTTTGGCTAATAAGAAATGTCTTTGGATCACCTAGCCGATGGGATACAATTATTCCACTTGGAGAAGGAGGACACGTGGAAAGCGCTTTTGTTTGAAATGCAATGACCTTCCCAGACTGTAACTTGAAGGGAGACCACCGATGATGTTGTTAACAAGGCTGCCACAGGCACTGACAAGATTCTTTTTTTGTTTGTTTCTTAAAACTAGTTTTATATGATATGGTTAATAATATTAGAAGGGCTTCAAGTTGCCTGATTGGTTCATGGGCAAGGGACTGTCCCTTTTAAGAAATTACTGTAGTTTTAAGAAATTACTCCTTCTCTACAGTAAGCTACGTACACGTCTGAAAGCTCCAGACTCCCTCCGTGTACCCCCACTCAATTCTAATGACGTTGAAGAGGAAGGGACTCCCAAGTTCTTCCAGTGCAAGTTTAGTCGTAGGAGGATCTAGCTCTGTTCTGAATGAAACTGTAGGTTTTCAGGAACAAATGTGTATAAAGTGGCTGTAAATATATTAAGGCTAGGAATTAATGGAAGAAGTGTCTTACTATGGAAAGGGTAAGTTTTTGGAACAGCCTTTCAGCAGTGACATCAAGTTTCATATAGCTCATCTAGTAACTCTTCCTTTTTTCCATACCACTTTAGTAATTTATCCAAATGGTTAACCTGGCTTGTTGTTTTCAAAGTAAATACAAGTAAACAGTAAGTGATAATAAATATTTTTAACTAACATGTTCTTTGTTAATTACCTATCCAGTCTTTGAAAGCTGGAATAAAAGCAGTCCCCTAGTGATTTAGGAAATGAGGGCATTCTAAATTTACTTCATCTCACGATTTTCTGTACTTACTGAAGCCTGTGCCATGACAGACTCAGGTTGTCTGCAGGTGTGCATAACACAGACCTGTGGTGGGAAAAGCTTTGGTTGCATCAGTCGCTCCCTGGAAGAAGGTTAGCACTGAATTTGCATCTTGATAAATCAGGTAGATAGTTTTGTTGAGCGGGAAAGTACATGTTAAGGCAGTTATGAGAAAGCCTCTTTAAGTTATAGCTCTGCAAATCCCTTTTCTTTCCTTGTAAACATGTTCCTTTTCTTTGCTGCTCTGCAGAGTTGTACAAGAAACCCTTTGGAAGACTCTTTGGTCCTTAGATTGTTCTGTGAACTTGAAGCTCTTCTTGGATTAGAGAATCTTCCTGGGAAGATACCACCTGATGGTGGTGTGGGAGTTCATCTGCCTGTGAGTAGATTGCATGCCTGAGGCTTTGTGACCACTTTGTTCCAAAAATGACATGTTTATAAAGAAATGAGGTACGTAACCACTTCACTCAGTTTTCTTCCGGTGGGAAGTTGACTTGCAGGCCTGGGTTTTTTCCTACGCCTTGGTCAAGGAACAAACAAATAAAAGTTCACAGAAAGAGCTATCTTTATTACTGCTATGTCTAAAATAGAGCAATATATGGGTTTTTATTTGATCAGTCATTTCAATCTCTCCAAGCTATTATTATGGCTTTCTCCAAAAGCCTGTAAAAATAAAAATACCTGGGATGAAAATAACACTCCCTCATTCTAACACCATGGAGTGTGTCAGTACATATTTGGCACAGCCCCTGAGGCTGTATCAACAACAATCCAAAACAGGCTGCTGCAAAAGGCGAATCATAAAAATAAGCGGTGTTTAGTGTCTTGTCCTGTATCCGCTGAGGCTTCTGACGTGTACTGGCTGAATTATAATCTACAATGCTCGTAAGTTAAAATAGTGGGCATTAGAGGTTGTGCAGTGACTGTCAAGGTCGAAGTCAGTTCTGCAAAAGAAACGCATTAAATCCTTTTTCTGTTAAACTTTTTTACAAAACCTGATAGCAAAGAGCCACTTTTTGGTTCTTTTTCAGATGTACTGCATAGATTTCAAGCTTCTTCTGATACACAGTAGTAAAATATGTACGTATAGGCTTTGTGGTAGAAGAGCATTTTGCAGTCTCTTGGTGTGAATATGCATAACTTCATCAAAATAAACAAGGTATATGTTATTCTCAGACCTAAGGGACTTTGTTTAAAACCATCTTTCCTAAAACCACCTGCCTTAAAGACTACATTAATACTTAAAGATTTATTTCTCCTCTGGGCAGACCACCCTAAAATGCACTTTTTCAGCCTGTTTGTTTTGAGGTTCAACATGTGCCTTCACAAGGTAGTTTTTCATGCAGAAACGGTAACGCCTTTGAACAACAAAGAGACAGCCGGCGGTCTGCAGGACTGAACAGCAGGCAGCACTGACACCACTGCAGGTAAAGCATACCACCAGGATAATCCCCTTTTTTATTTTTTTAACTTTTTAAATTTCTCCGGAGGCACCAGATGGCAGCATTTTCCCTCCCTCACTCCGAGCGTCATCTCATCCTCTTGGATTCACTCCGGGACCAAAACTGCACAAGGGCCCCAGCTGAACTGCACCTTCTCTGTCGCCCCTTGCTCTTTTTCCCACTTCCATTGGACGTGCGGAGTCACATTCAGGTGGCCTGAACACAATCCAGGCCCTTGAAATCGTGGTTTGCCCTTTGCCTGTGCAGATCCGAAAGTCCAAAAGGATCATTAGCATACAGGCACGTAAGAATTTAGACCCAGTGAATATGGCTCTGAGCTCTAAACTTTCCATATCCTCAAAATATTAAGTAGCATGCAGTTTATTTTATTTTATTTTTTAAACTACCTGCTCTTTCCCACGTACGTGCATGCACAGTGTAATTCTTGTTTACAAGCAAGATTTGTGTGTGTTCTTTTCTATCAACACTTTATTCTTTGAATCCTGTAATAGTATTTCATTGTACACCAGTTACGTATGACTAGTTACGTGTGACTAGGCTTGTAACCTCTGTAGGTCCTGCACAAATAATCCAAGGCAGGGCAGGGATTTTGAGAACTTAACTTTGCAAGCTATGGTTCCTTTACCGTTACAGATGTGGCCTAAAGCTCTGTGGGCTGGGAATTCTGTTGTCGCGCCATCCTCTGTTCTGCTTCTTCCCCTCATCCTCATGTCCTTGCTTATAAATCCAATGCTGCTTTATCAGTGGTTTTGCCATAGAAGAAAAAAACGCCACATTATGTTCAGCTGTACCAAACTATTCATAAATCGTCCGTTTTGAACTCTGAACCTGCAGCAGTGGGATGCAAATGTTTATTTACTTGAACTATGTGACTAACATCAACACACAGCAGAAGAAAGGCTATTTATCCAAAATGGGGCTGGACTGCTGGGCCCCAGAGGGTGAAGGAGGAGTAGCCCTGGCTGCTGCTTTCTTCAACTGTTACTCCACCGAGTTGCTGGTGTTTCTGCTGTGGTGACTCTGTTAATGCTTTACAAATGCTATGAGCTCAGCAGTGGACTATTTGTGGATTGTTTAATTTATTAACTTCTGACAAGCAGCCCATTATTTTTCTGAAAAACATATGTGACAAGGGGTATTATTTTTTTAATTTTTCAAATTTCAGCCAAATTCAACATAAGTGTCACAGGACAGGGACACAAGAACCTCCACAACTCCACCCTTCCTCTTATTTAATACCAAAAGTTATCTACAAACAAGCAGGAAGGAGGAAGGGAAGAGCAATTCTCAAAGGAATTCATAAGAATCTTGTATGATGAAAACGTTAGGCTGCGTAAATTTGGAAAACAGTGTTATTTTCTAAAAAAAAAAAGGCTAAAATTCCCTCAGTTTTCTTTCACTTTCTTGTAGCAATTTCTTTCCAGTTCTGGATTTGCCTGTACTTTGACATTAGCTAATATATGCAAACAGGGCAGATGTAGCCCAAGATGTAGGAAATAAATGCAATGGGAGTATGCTAGCATCTCACCCGAAAGCCGCGCGGCATGGCACCACTGAAAGACAATTGTGTTGGGTTTGCCTTACCTTCTAATAAAGGAGGCAAAGAATTTTAAATATATCTATCTCCATGGTTTTTAATGATTGATGCAATCCCTTGTGCACAGTTGCTTTGCAAAGTGGAAGAAAAATTAACTGTAAATACTTTATTTTGTCTAATTATAGCACTGTAATTACTAACTACACCTTCTCTGAGAAAGATAAGCAGGTACCTGAGATGAGCTTTGCAAGAGGAGAGGAGATGTTGAGAAGGTAAAAAGAGTGGCTGGTGTCACTCCATATGGATCATTACAGCTTGCCATTATTTCTTTTGGAACTGTGACAACTGACTGAAACAGGGGGACTATAAATAGGAATGCAATGAGCATTAACTGTGCAAGAAGAAAAAAGTAATATAACTTGGCACACAGCAAAACTTGTATCTGGCATACAGCTGTCTGTGCAACTCCCACTGCCATCCTGGAGGATTTTTGTGATTTCCCACTAAGTTTACCTCTACCAGTAAAGAATTAGGAACAGCACCATCTCTGTAAGCTTTGATTCTTACTCGGTAGAGCTGGCTAAGATAGATCTTGTTAATCCTTTACATATGAAAGATGCAAGTATCCTCCTGCACATGAATTACAGAGAGAATATTTGTTTGTTTTGCGAAGTGTAGCTGCTATGTACCATTCACAGACTGCATCTTGCACAGTAAGGGAAATAACTGTAGGAACACGCTGATGAAATCAGTGCTTCCCCTTGCTGCAGTCCAGAATGAAAATAGACAAAACGGGGACAAACTCTGCCTAGTAGCCTGCACTGGTTTCGCTGCTAGACTGGCATGGCTTACTAACCAAGGAGAATGCACCTGTAAAAGTTCAGGCGCGCAGCAAAACGTGCATATTGGCTTTGAATGGACTGAGATACAGACCTCGGTTATTTTGTAGCACAAACACATTCTCCATCGGCTTTGTGCTTAAGCCTTCAGGGGCAAATTATTTCAGTATGGTGTGTGATAGAATGTAACTCAACACACTTCTCTGTGTATACATTACTCCAGAAGTATACAAAACACTGTGAGCGCCCTCAAAAGGCATCCCCTGCAAGGAAATCTATAGTTTCATGTTTTGACCGTCCTCATTTTACCTTCGTATTCTTCTAACATTTCTCATGTGGCCTTAGCTGTGGACAACCCTTTTTTTTTTTTTTTTTCCATAGCAGACAGTGACAATTACTTCTGTTAGCATGTGCTGTGGGAAGACGAGGCTGCAAACAACGGTTGGGGAAGAGGTTAAAATGCTATGTGTCCAAAAAGTGGGGTAAAGTAGGCATTTAGTTAAGAAGGACGAAAGATACACACGGCATAAATTTTATTTCCCGAGGACACAAGAATACCAACTGTCTAAGAGCTTCTGCCACTGATCATACTACAATTGCTGTGATGTGAGTATGGCTGACATACTGTGCATGATTTCTCTCTATGCCTAACCTTCACCGATTATTCTACACAGAAAGAAATACTGGTACTGCAAAGGGCCAGTCGGCCCCGTTCCAACCCAAAATATAGCCTGGGCTGTACTCCTGAGTTGGGCTAAAACTTGCTACTGATCATACAGTGAGTTTAGGGAGGTCTGAAGACACCTTTATCAAGTAAAGGTTGTGTAGGCAAGGAGGTAATAAACTTGTCCTTGTTCATTTTGTTTTTCAGTTGAGAGAGGTAGGGTTGGTTTGTTTGGAGTTACGCTTTTGTCTTCAGTGAGTGCTCCTTAGCAGCTGAACTAGAATTAGCCTCACCCCAGACATCCATGAGTCTTAAGGAGAGACTGCCTCCACCTAAACAGGAATGGGACGATTTCCACTCCCAGCTGAACAGCAGTACATCAGCCAGTAAAAGCATTAAGTGGATTTATGTGTTTGATGCTAATGGCTGGAGAAGGAAGACTGCACAAATGGTGTTTACTCCATTTATGCTCAAGTACAACAGTGTACATGGCTTCATTTAATAAGACCCCCTAGCAGAAGCATGAGGCAATGGTGCTGGTTCCTGGTGCTTGTGATAATTTGTCCATGAAACACAGAGGTCTCGGATGGTTTGCATATTGTTTACTGCAGCTTTTACCCCTGCAGCCAGATTTTCCAAACTGCTATTTAGTCTTTTCAGTGAAGATTTCAGAAGGGATTTTGTAAATGAAAAAATAGCCAAACAAAACTGCTAGGGCATGAATGGCTGTTAGCTGCTGATTTCTTGAAGGACGTAAATTTATAAGTGACTGGAAAAAGGCAGAAGGGTGTCTGGTCACGCACGTGTGGACACACCTTTGCACTGTTCCCCAGGAGTACCTGAAACCTGCCCCAGAGTGACCCTCTGCGCTGTGCCCAGCATGGGGCTAAACTGGCACTTTGTCCCGCTGACAAAAAGGAGTCCTTTGGCCGTTGGGAATTTAACTGAACTTCTGGCTTAAGTAGGAAAAGAGTAGCTATCTCTGCGTTTAAACATTTGGATCGTACGGATGAGATTGGTTGGCCAGCACAGATGCACAGTCCTCTTTGCGGTCGATACTAGGGATATCCAGCGGACTTTCCCTAAATATCCACTTGACGAAAAAGCTAAGGGAAAGCACCTCAACCCCAACCCCAAGGTGGCTTTGCTCCTGCATTGACCTGCGTTTCCTTCCCCCCATCCCACATGCAGGCTCCTGGCTGGGACGGCTTCTCCGCTCGGCAGGCTGGGTGGCGTGTCAGCTGCTCGGGCCCGTGGTGTGGGGGCTGGTGGCGGGGACAGGGGGGAGAAGACACCGGCTTTCAGCGTCGGAGGAGCGGGAGTCCTGGCAGAGAACGGGGAGAAACCAAACCCACCAGGCGTCTGCCCTCTAAAAAGTAAGATAATTGTAAAAAGCCCCAGAACTAAGAAGGGGCCTGTGCGTCTGTAGAGCCGACCCCGCTCTGGGCGAGGAGAGGAGCCCCTCG
>NW_010551090.1:67440-83819 GCF_000687285.1 Phaethon lepturus | reverse complement strand
ACCTAGTGATTCTGTGATTCTGTAATTATTACACAGCTGACTCTCTATGACTTTTTTTTAGAAAAATCTAGTTGGTGCAAAAGATCTGAAGTAGGAAACTGAAGTGTCTGTTGCAAAGAACCTTCTTCTGCACTGGGCATACACCATACTTGCTCTCTTCCTCATGAATGCAAGAAACTACTTATAAATTTTTTTTGCCTATTGCATTTTACTTGTGGGCCAGAGAAGCAGTCTTATGGTTACACGTGGGATCTGCTAGCATAAATCTGTGCTCTGAGACCAGTGCTCCAGGGGACTCTGTGCAGGCTCCCACCTTCGGCTGCAGGGCAGCGCGGTGGTGAGGGCTCACGGGCTGGCTGGAAGGCTGCGCTGCCGGGCCGGTAACTCGGGGTGCTCCTGCACGCAGCCAGCTCCCCCGGCTGCCTACGTTTGCTTGCTGCACGCTGCGCTGGGCTCCCTTCGGCATATTTGAAATTCCTCCAAAAAGTTCAGTCTTTCTTGAAGATTGATACATTCTAACCTTTTTTCAATAGTATTTCTACTGCTGTTAAAACTGTATGTACTTAAAAATATGAGTTAACAAGACTGAGTTCCCAGGGCACTTATTTCTGGACTTTAGGTGGCAGAAGCTACATTCCTATTGCTTTCAGTAAAAACAAGAAACCTTCTATTGCACCTTTAAAAACATGAACATAAAACAGTGTTTTAAATTCCACAAAGCTTTAGGAATTATGCCTTAGACCACTCTTTCTCTACCATCTCAGATAGACAGATGGCAATATTAAAGCCAGATCTGATCTGGAAGACGAACAGCGAAACTCAGACCAGTAGCTGTTTTAAGAGTAACTAGCAACATATTTTTATTGCACCAGTTATTCTACATCTGTACTCTTAAAAAATATTAAGGCTATTTCCTAATACTGAAATGCTTTAATTAGCTGAGGCTTAAAGTTTAAATATTCAGGAGAGACTCCCTCTGTCTATCATTGAAATATATAAGAATTCTTATAAACAGATTTGGAATTAATTTCTAATTTCAGGTCTTTTTTTTTTCCTTCCTAAAAGCAGAAAATTAAAAATTTTATATGATATAAAGATATGTTAAATCAACTAGATTTAGCATACAACATTTTCCTTCAGGTGAAGGGGTTGGGCAGAATGGAGGAGAAATATTGGTACAAATGCTGGTATGAAACAAGCTGCTTGAAGGTGATTTTTTAATCTTTTTTTTCTGCCTCTTTCCCCCTAGCAAAATCATGTCCCAGGACAAATAACTGCTGATCTAAAATGAAAATTGTAATTTCCAGTTTTTGTAGAGTCTTCACTATGAGACCCCATCTTGGGGGTAGAGGGGAAACAGCTAACTCCCCCCCAATAAATTCTACCTAGAACGAGAGGGAAATAGTGACTTGCAATGGTTACTTTACAGAAGTACCAAACACAGACTTTATTTTCAAATTGGTCTATGGATAATTGATTTACAGAACTACACAAGCTTTTTTTGTTCTCCTTTAACGCTTAAAAAAACTGAAAGAAGGATTTAAGGACTTTCTTAACCCCAAAGAACCAGCACATGGATTACTGGCAATCGGATCTAAATGCAGTTGTGAAAACCAGTTAGAGAAAAGGTTACTCTTAAGATAGGTCAGCAGAGCACGTGAATGTGGCAGTATTAATGATGAATGTTCATTATATTATTTTGTACTAAAGCAGTCAACAGGGACTGTTTTTCTGTGCCAGTCAGGTGCACAGCATTTCTGACAGTGCTGACACATGCCAGCAGGATTTAGCATGGATTCCAAGCACTAAAATGCCTACTAAAGAGTTAGATGGGTCCAGATGACTTACTGAGCCTGACCAGTTATATTGTCTCAGCACAGAACCACTGTAAACGAGACAAACAGTCGAGTGTGCCACCGAGAGAAACTTTGAAAGGTGCCAAGCCCAATGAGAAAGTTTAAACAGACTTTTTTTTCATTGTTGCTACCTCCTTTGTTAGCAATGCAGGCTGTGAGAAGGCATGAGTTTGAACTCATGTCCTGTACCTACTGAACGTACAACAAGCTGAAAGGCCATTACAGTCCTGGGTAATAAAAATCATAAGGAATTTATGTTCCCGGTTTAAAGTGGGAAACTGTCCTTTGCTCATCAACTAGCTGGTGCTGCTCAGTACACAATTTATATAGCCCAAGCGTAACTTGACCTGGGAAATATGACTGTGCAAGGTTCTCATCATCTGAGTGTTACCAGAGAGCTTTCCCTTCAGGTAAGTATGTAAAGAAAATACATAGACACACCTATGACCAAGCCATGGTTACGGGCAAAAGTGCTAATGTCAGAAATGGCTACATGACTCGTAAACGCTTGCAAATGGTATAGGCTGAATTTTACCTACACCGAAGAAGAAAAATATTCCAAAGTCAGTGCCAGGATGAGGGACTTAGTTTACTTAGCCTCATTTTTCTCTTACTAGAGTCTAAACACACTGGCTGTTTTGAAAGCTTGAGGTTTTGTTTTCCTGTTCTCTTAAAGAGTCAGTTTTCCAAATGTCTTCAGTGTTTAACCACAAACACGGTGGCCTGTGACCATTAATACCTAAGATCAACAGTGCTTTGTGCAGGTCTTTTCTGGAGGAAGAAAAAAACCACCACCAAAACACACACAACCGCTCACAAATGGCATTTTTATAATTTACTTTAACATCTATTTACTTCCTGCATGGCACATAGTACTGTTTGTTTCTTCAACAAAATAAAACCACTTTCAAATGACACATCGTATATCAGATGACATGATCTGTTCCTGGACAGAACATCAGGTTTTCAAGTGAAAATTCAGTCTATGATTTACCAATAAGAATTAGCAGAAGCTACATATAGGCAAATCTAGAGGTAAAGCGTAACAGTATTTTAACGAAACATTTTGATTATCCTATAAAAATAAGGACTGATAATCCCATCAGTGGCTAAAGAAAATGACAGTTTCACACCTTTTGCAGTAAACTGTGAACAATTTATACAATTTTTCCTATATTATGTTGCTAAGAAGAAAGCCACAATCATTTTCAGTAAAGAAATTACCAAGATTGATAAAGCTTACCTCTCGGAGTGTAGGTTTGCCTTTGAAAAATTCTGTGTTTTTGCTACTTTTTGGTGGGTTAAATCTTAAATTTAGAAAAGCACATCCGTTAGCAATAGCCTCTAAAGGAGCTGGCCCTTCATATGGAAATCCGAGGCCAACGAACAGCTGAAAAATAGAAAACAAGGACTACCTTCATTCTTGTTCTTTACAGAAACCGAAAGCTAAGAGCTAACTTAAAATAAACAATAATGCATTCTAAATGTACCAGTCTAAAAAAAATGTAATGTTAAGAAGAAAATGGGATAAATTCAGCAGCTCACCCGCTCCTACCCAAGCAGTAACAGAATGTCCTGTAAAACACATTTGACAATAATCTTCTGTAATGAGCTGAGGTGTTTTTTCACAGAGCTGAGGCAACAACAGACCCTTTCAGTTATTGGGGGGGGAGTGGGGGGGAAGTTATTTGGTGGTTTGATTGGTGTTGAAATGAAACTGCTGGGGCTCTCTTGTAGGTAGAGGTTTTACTGCAGCAACCTCAGAGAACAGCTACACTACTGTTTTCCCCCTCTCTCCCACATCAACTGACCTGCCCGTTTTCCCAATATGAACATGCTCCTGGCAACGTGATTAATTCCTCTAATTAAAACAGTAGATGGCAGCAAACATCAGCTGAAGACGCTGTACCTAGGCAGCAAGAGCTTGCATAGGATTAAGAGGGTTTAATGCCTCCAAGGTAAATTGAAGGAGGAAAAATGCATCACAAAGCTATTCTTACATCAGCTGAGATTACAGGTGCTCTAGAAAAGGCAATGCTTTTCTCCAACGTAAAGAAACTTAGTATTTTTTCAGAGTTGTCTGGCTTTTATTTGGATCTTGACCCCTTTCCTGGTCCAACATAATTAAAAGCCCTGAATTAAATATAGGATTCTCCATCTTTATTTGAAAGTCTGTGTATAATGGGAGAATTACAAGCCCTGATTCGTAACAGCAATTGCTCAGCACTGCGGAATGACTTAACATGTGTATATATAGAATCATAGAACCTTTGGGTTGGAAGGGACCTTTAAAGGCCACCTAGTCCAACCCCCTGCAGTGAGCAGGGACATCTTCAACTAGAGCAGGTTGCTCAGAGCCTCGTCCAACCTGACCTGGGATGTTTCCAGGGCATTTCCCACCTCTCTGGGCAACCTGTGCCAGTGTTGCACCTCCCTCATTGTGAAAAATTGCTTCCTTCTATATAGTCTAAATCTGCCCTCTCTTAGTTTAAAACCATTACCCCTTGTGCTATCGCTACAGGCCCTGCTAAAAAGTCTGTCCCCATCTTTCCTATAGGCCCCCTTTAAGCCCTGGAAGGCTGCAGTAAGGTCTCCCTGGGGCTTCTCCAGGCTGAACAACCCCAACTCTCTCAGCCTGTCCTCACAGCAGAGCTGTTCCAGCCCTCTGATCATTTTGGTGGCCTCCTCTGGACCCGCTCCAACAGGTCCATGTCTCTCCTGTGCTGAGGGCTCCAGAGCTGGATGCAGTGTGTTGACAGCAGCTACTGCTGTTTTCAAGAAAATAAAGAGCAGTCTTCGTAACTATTAGGATCATGTATTCAGGATGCACGTATTCAAAGAGGTCAAATTACACTATTCTGCATTAAATTTTCTGCAACATGGAAGTGAATCCTAGTAACAGAAGATTCAAAACTGAAGGCCCTTTCTAGGAGCTGATCTTAACATTGATGCATAAACCTGCAGTCAGTACTGTCACGCGCAGGCGTTGCAAGCATCAATCCTCTCCGACCCATGGCAACAACAGCACAAATTCTGAGTTGGCTCATTTTAAAAAGAAAGTTAACGCTTCTCAGCATAGGTGAGGACATACAATTTTCACTGCATGGAGCTGAATATTGTTATTTCAGTTTTCAATTTTCTGGTTAAAAAAGTCGCCTACTTGCAAAAAGTTTCTCAGCTATCTCGCAGATTTAAATCTTACAGGAAACTCTCCAGTGGCTGATAAAAAAGATATCTGGAAGACTATCTCCACTAAAGCTAGATAATCTAAATTTTTTTATACACAGTGTAAGATACATTATCTTTTAGTCAGAAAAAATACATACTAAATTTCATCTCAAGAGAGGCTTACTTTAAAGAAAGGTAATCTCTTGAAAATAATGAATTACAGCCATGAAACCATTTCATGCAACCTGCACAAATAATGTTATTTATTTAAACTACTCCTTAGTTCAGGCAGAAAACCAGCTGAGAACCTGCAATTAAAACCATCTGAGGTATCAATTCTCTCATGATCCTGTGTTTGTTTGTTATGTAGAGAATGCTGGTTTGTTTGCTTCGTTTTTCTCTTTTTTAATAAACTGCTGCTGTGCACTGCTGAACAGTTCTGCGTCTGACTGGTCCATTTATTTAGGAGGAAGCTCCATGGGGAAAGAAACATGTTTTTTATGTTTTGACAGCACAGAGCACACTGTCAACACTTAATCTATAATAAATAGCTTACCACCTGTTTCACATCCATTTTCCAACCTTACCTCTAAGCAGCACCATGCCTTTGAATAAAGAGGGAAGGATGTGTCTGATTGCTAGAGCGGTGCGTGTGTGTGTGCTGCCCGCTGGCCTGAGCTTGCAGCCTGCCTCACAGCTGCCCGCAGCCCCCCCAGCTCCTTCTTTCAACCCTCTAAAACCTTCTACCACTCTCGATCACATCACCTTCATCAGATCAGCTGAAATGCTCAAACTGAATCTAGACCCTGCTTGTGAAAATTGCCCTTTACTAACATTCCTGGGCTAGGGAGCTTATATTTTAGTACGGGATAAAGAGCAAAACTGAGGAATATCTTAATTGCCTCGAGAAAGTCACATTCATTATGATTCAAAAAGCAAGCATTAGAGGACACAGGTCATTTCTGTAACTCATTCTTATGGTGCTCTAATTTGCTAATCCTTTGAATTACATGCAGCTTGTTATTTCCAAAAAGGCTAAAACAATCTGTCAAGGTACCTCCTAAAAGTATGTAATAAATGCTGGAAGTCACTAATTGAAAAAGAAGGAGGGGGGGGGGGAAGTAGAAATAACAGACAACAATTTTCAGGTACCGGTGAAGCAAGTGTCCATCCTGAGTCCAGCTGAGGTAAATATTTAGAACACTACTTTGTGATATAAATGTACACTGTTGCCTCCACCACATAAGGTGCTGATTCCGACTTTTAGGGTACTCTCTTACCGGATGCTACGTCTGGTAACACAATCCACCATGGAGAGGCACCTTCACCCTATGGCTGAAGATCTATAATGCAAAACTCCAAATTTGACAATGTTGGTAACGTGACTGTGGGTGCACACGGTTCAAAAACGTTAGCTCTGATCTTGCTTTGTTAGCTGCAGCAGAATTGCTATGCAGAGTAGAATTCCTTTATGCTTTACTGGCTGATTAGTGCTTGAAAACGTTTCATCGTCTGTATTTGCGCATTTTTGTCACCTTTCAAATGTTTTTGAAAGCCAGAACCATTATTTTTCTTGCAGTGCTTTAAGTGGGGACACGCCACAGTAGGCTCTGAATGCTAACGCCCCATAAAATGAGGTGATGGCCAGGAGGAGTTACTGTATGAAAGTATATCTAAGGGAGATAATGGCAAATAAATACAAATGTAAAATGATCACGGTAACAGCGGTGTTGGGGTTTTTTTTTAAACCATTTCCATGTTTGCAAGTTCTGCTACCCAGGTGTGCCTCTGCCTATAGGTCTGCATGAATCGAAAAAGGGGATTTGTATCTGCATTCTCACTTGCCCAACTTGAGTCAAGCAGGTGTTGAAACCCTTAAGCAGGAATACTTTGGTTTCTGTAAGAATCATAGAATCATTAAGATTAGAAAAGACCTTTAAGTCAAGGAACCATCAAGTCCAACCGTCAACCCAACACCACCAAGCCCACTAAACCATGTCCCAAATTGCCACGTCTACACATTTTTTGAACACTTCCAGTGATGGCGACTCCACCACCTTCCTGGGCAGCCGGTTCCAATGTTTTACCACTCCTTCAGTAAAGAAATTTTTCCTAATACCCAGTCTAAACCTCTCCTGGTGCAACTCTTGTTGCGAGGCCATTTTCTCTTGTCTTAAGGCTCCTCAGGAACCTTCTTGCCTTTGCAGTGAACTGAACCCCCGGTTTGGAGTTTCAGGCTTTTGAGTTGGCCACCCAGCATCAGATCAGCCAAGACACATTTCTTTTCTGATTGTAATGTAGGCAGTCCTTCCGTGGTGTAGTAGCTAAGTGGAAACTTCTCTGACGTGAAAAGTGCTTCACAACCAGCCTCATGAAAAAACAGTGGGGTTTGGGGTTTTTTTTGGAAACCACTGACTTTTAGCTGACACTAAGCAATTTATTTGTGGAGTTTACAGCACCACATCGGACTATTATTGAGTACTTGAACAAACAGACTTTCTACATTATAGCCAAAAGTATAAAATAAGGAGTGAATATTTTACTTCACTGACTGTAATTCTCACTAGCTGAATATTTAAGAGAAAAATTTCATATTCCAGAGACTAAGTGCCATAGTTCCATACACAAGAGTGTTTCTCTTCTCCTCTCCCCTTTCTAACATTACTGCACTTTTTCTAATTTATTCTGTTGGGTTGGTAGGTTTATCACCACTTTTGTATGCCTCCTTACTGAACTTATATATTTTCTTCTGAACTACAGAAAGAGAAGTGTAGCAAAGGCTGTTGTTAACTATCGATACATTTTTCTCATTAAAATAAAATATTTTCTAGAAAAGTCAATCCTTTCGTAAATGAAACAACTTTAGAATAGAATCACTAGTAAAATGTCTTTTCAGCTGATTTTGTGAAGCATGCAGGAGTAAAAAAATATATTACTTCAAAAAAGGCAATATGAAAAAAAAAGTTTGTTTTCCTATTTCTGCTTATCCAACACTGCAATGGGATTTTTGTCAAACTGCCTAAACAGGTTGTTGCTCCTACTTTTATTAATCACCATTCAGAAACTGTAAATTCCACTTCGTGAAAGAATTTGGGTTCCCTCAAAAATTCACAATGGCTCAAAGTAAAAAGTTGCTTCTGAAACTTTCTTGAAAGGAGGAATATTTCTCAAGAATTCAGTACTGGTTCTTTCAAGAGAGTCTGGTCCAACTCCTCCAGCTGCCCACTTGGCAAGAAGCCACGCAAGTTGGCAGGAAGGCTGCCAGCTCGCCTACCCTATTTTCCTCTGACGTGATGAATGGCTTTACATCTTCTCATTAGGAACTGTTGACATGTCTCGTTTTTGTCATGCACTACACAGCTGAACTAGCCATGATGAATCTCAAACAGCCCTCTCCTGCTTGGAAAACACACTTGTTCTGAAATGCGTTGCTTTATCATACACACTAGAATGAAATGGCAGCTGCGTGCTTTTGAGAATAACTGTGTCCTATACTAGCTACAGCAGAGAGACCAAACACATTTTGGGAACGCAAAGCTCTCATCAAGAATCGTGACTGAGCCATCACCTATTGGTATTTTGCTGTCGAAGGGCAACATAAACTGATGCTTCTGAGTACACTGAACTGTGTGGTATGTTAAATTATTATTTAGCTCTGACTTTCTGAAAACTAGATCATTTGTCATCTGACCTAACAAGAACTTGCTAACACAATGTTGAAATCACAAGCACTGAAAGACAATCCTTCCCCTTGGGTCTGAAAACGTATGTTTAGAAAAAGAAAAATCTGAAAGTTTCTGGAAGCTTAGAGACGAAGTTTGTTGCTTGGAGACAGCAGAGAGCAGGCCTTGGTGGTTGCAGTCAGCATTGTACCTACAGATGTTACCATGCCCGAGTTGTGGCTGTGATTATACTCTCAGCACACTGACTGTCTAGGGACAAAACCCATAACTAAATTCATTATGGGGCTCTGGTCACGTTGCCTAGCAATTGAAGTGATTATGATTAAAAAGTGTCCTTGAACATCACCGGATGCATGTGCACACATACACTAGGCTCCTCAGGGCACAAAGCTCCCATTCAAGTCAGCTTGATTTTTGTGGAAAACCTGCACTTACTTAAGCAATTCAATCCATGATCCATTTGATATAAGCACAATTGACCCACACACGCAGCAGATGGCCAGCAGAGACAGGTGAGTGGTGTTTTATGCTAAGCTACGTTAAAGTACTGTCTCTTAAAAGATATCAAAATCTGAAACTGCGAACATACAAGAAGACTCAGAGCCAGTATGCCCGTTGATCAACGCTGAGAGGCAACCATATGCTAAGGCAGAACAGCCAGTGTACCTACGAGATACAAAACATCATCTAGCAAAAAACAAGGCAACCCAAAAAACAACCCAAAAATCCACCTCCAACTGAAAAAGTCCAAACAAATTAGATGGTAAATCTCAGTTCCCACTTTCAATCTCACAATGCTGCTGTGTTACTTTTTCTGTTAAACTAGATATATTGGAGCAAGTAAGTATTAGACAGGAATAATAACTGAAATTCATGATGCAGTAAGCCATATTTCATTTCATTTTGTTGCAACATTAGAAATACATTGCACTTCCATTTGCTGACAATAATAAGTATAAGGAGAAGCAGATGGACTCTTAACTGTTCATCATCAGGTCAAAGTTTTGCTAGCCTGGCTGCATCATAAATAAATAATTTCCTTAAAACAGCTTTTGTCATTTGCACATCGGCTAACAAAAGTTCAGAAAAGCCATATGAAAATACTGTTTGCAGAATTTAAAAAAAAAAAAGTTTGTTAAGAAAGATTGTATCAAAAAGATAATGTGATAAAAACACTGGATTCCTGATACAGGTTCTGAAACACACTGATGTGTTTCTCAGTGCCATCTACTAAGAAATGCAGCAAATTCTGAAAGGATTTCCCCCGATGTTAGGAATTAAAAAAACCCCAGAACACAAAACAACAATGCATAACAATAGTATAGAAAAATCGTTAAAATGTAGAATGCTTGTAGGACTCTGAAAACAGTACTGCGTAGACCAATGCTTTTCACAAAAATACAATTTGTGAAAAATAAGCAACTTATTGATCTCAGCAGTACTTCACAATGACAAGATAGTATCTTCCATCTGATACTGCAATTACTAGTCAAAAACTGAGTGAAACTAGTCTGGCTACTTCCTGTGTCACAAAGCCCATGTAACTGCACTGTGCTGAGCTGCAGAATAAGTATGTATGTATCAATTTGAATTTGTCCTAAATTGAATGTGTCCTTACATTGCATCCTAGAGCACAGCAACTATAACCAATATCTAGATGATCTATCTACTTAATATTGAAAATAAAGCCTTTTAGTTTAATACCTGTAGGATGGCTGATAAAGAATTAGAGGAAGACTTATTCAAATTAGAGTTCGCAAAATAGAAGGACTTCATTAATTCTATAGGAAATCCATTAGCTTATTTTACTATTCCACTGAATAGAACACTTTTTTTTCCAGAAAAAAAGTCACTGTTTGTGCTTGGGGTTATTACAATGTCAATATTCTTCCCACGTTAGCACTATGATTAACATAGTGATTTCATACTCCACACAGGCAAAAGCTGTGTAATCTCAGTATTATCTATGACGAAAGTAAATGTTGACTTTTTAATCTGCAACATTATGTGTATCTGTATGCATCAAGTACATACACACAGTGGTTGCCTTTAAAAAGCCGTAATTTGCCAACAGCTGTCACACAGAGATGTCAAATTACCATCATGTTCCCAAATATTTCAAAAAGGAGATCTCTGCAGTTGTGTGGGAAGACTGGGAGGTGCTTGCTCTTTTTTTTTTTTTTTTTAACAGATTCTTCTGTAGAAGTGCACAGCAAGAAACTATCAACAATGGGGAGTAAGTGGTGCAGTTCCACACATTTTGCTAATTTTAAACACACAAGCCACTTCTTTCACCAACTGAACGTTAAACGTCCTATTAAATGTAATCTGCTAAAGTGTTTTAATGTTGTGAAGTGCCACAAAGATTATGGGAATGGCACAGAAAACTCCACAAAGCATGGGGACAAAAGTTTATTTATTTCAACGTACATAGTCACCCTTATCTTGAGTTTGCTTGACTATGGGGTCACAGGCAAAGCGCACCACAAAAAGCACACTCCTTAGCTCTCTCCGCACAACTGAAGCAGAGGAAGGAACTGAATGGCGAATGAATTGCTTCCCTTTCTTCTTTTCTCCCCCAGAGAGTGGGGTCATTCTAGATTAAAGTCATAGGTAGGGCAGAGCAAGCATGCCTATTCTACAGCTTTCAGCTATTACCTAACTTTCACATCAGGGATGTAAACCAAAGCACATTCTCAGGCGATAATCTCCTTGAGCTGAATATCACATTTAAGAAAATGAAAAATGCGTTTAGTCATGTTTCTCAAGCTGGTTGTTAAATATGTTTGTGACTGTAGGTTGTCATCCCAATTTTCTAATATTAGCTTGTCAATCCACAAAACATGGACATGCTGAAAAAGGTATTCTTAGCACACAGAAGACAACTTAAACTCCTTTACATTTGGTCATTAATTTTTCCAATGCTTTTAACTTAGGAGCTCATTCGTAGGAGGTGAAATGCATGCACTTCAGATACTGTCTGTCTGTAGCTATTTTTGCCACTACTCCCTCTTGACCAACTTACTTTGGTTTCTCTCAGTAGAAACTGCAAATCCCGCCCACTGAGTATACCATGGTTTTTTACATAGCCAGGAATATAAATAGTGCTTGTCCCATGAACAGTTCCATGGACTTCCATATAGGTGTGGATGATGTCCAGATAAGCCTTCTTATCCTGTAATAGCAACAATAAAACATTTTCAGTCTTTACACATTTCAAGCAGTAGTGTTAAATCAGAGCTGTTTTTTATCTCCCATACCATATAAGCCAGAAAGTTCACTCATTCTTATGTGATTTCCATAATATTTGATCTTTCATTACATTATTAGTTTTGCTTTTTACTAGGTTGGAAGAAAACGGCAGCTTTTAAAATTCATAATATAGGTATAAATAAATCAATACCAAGGTCCTGTTAGTTTCTAATTGGACAAAAAACAGGTCGCCAACAGATAGCTGTAATCTCAGCATGCCTAAACAAGACTTGGCCTAAAAATACTAAAAAACTCATTTTGAAATACCAAATTTTTGGTCTGTTTTTGTCAGAGATGCAAAATAATTAGTTACTGTTTATCTTCTTCGTGAAGAAAAGGGTGAATCTCACCTTAGCAAGAATCACTCTTGCCAACTGAATAATTGAATACACATCTTTATCTAAATACCTAATACCTGAGTTCCATGAGATACCTACAAATATTCCACTTACCTAAAGTTTTAAAGGCCTTTTGGAAAAGACCCAGAGGAGAGAAGAGTAATGGCTTTAGTGTTACATTAAACAACAACAAAAAAAGTATACCATTGTAGTTTGCAAACAAGAATTACTTTAATTTTCAGTGCCATATGTTTTTTTGAGTTTTGAAGACTGCTAGCATTCCAAAAGCAATTAGCTGTAGACTGTATTTACAGCCAGTATGCAGCACAGATCAGAGAGACTTTCCCTCAATATTTGCACATTGTCTTAGTAATAGCTCTAAAATCAGGCAACAAGTTTCTGTACTTCTTGGCAGCAAGAAAGCTTTTAAGAATTCTACTTTCACTCACTATTTTTGTCATGTAAATTCTGTACACTGTTCATCCACAGCCCTGTGTGAAAGCTGGCCAGCAATTTTACTGAGGTTCATTCAAAGGGCAAGTAGACTGGTAAAAATCCTGTCCTTTCAAGTCTTGGAGGAGCAATGAGGTATCAGGCCTAGGTAAATGAACACTATCACTTCCTAAAAAACTTCCTTGCTAAATTAATCGTTGGTATACATTCGAATACATAGGGTATTTAATGTCACATAACAACTGGCTTCTAGCTTCAGCTTGCTCTACTGGTGATACTGTTTGTGAAGAAGTAGATTGTCTGCCGCATTATTAAATCGCCCTGTTCTGGTAGCTATTCCAAGGTTGCACCAGTCAGACAATGTCCTGGGCTAAGTATTATATAAAACAGCCAACAAATGGAGACAAATGTGCTTTCTTGTTTGATGTGGTTGCTGTTATTGTTAACTGAACACAAATTATTTAAAAAACTAAAGGCTTGCTCAATTTTTTTTTCCTTTTACTTCACATTTGAATTACTCAGAAGGACATGTTCCTCCCGTTATTTGTGAAGTAAAGCAGCATAACTAAGAAACTGTTGAGAAGCTCATCTACTTTGTTAAGAGCAAGTCCATTGTAAAACTTTTCCTTTCCAAATGTACAGGAGAAATACAAATGGAGTAGCCTGGTCTTGTTTCCAGAATGCAGTAGTGGTCTGTTGGTAGAGGCACAGCTTAATCCTGCCTGCCTGGATTTTAGTACAGAGCCTATGAGTTGGGCTTTAGCATTCTGAATGGGAAGAGACGGCAATGAAGCACAGGTATGATTGACATGATCTGCTACAATAAGAACACTAAGGCACATGCCTCAGTTTTCATTGGCTCATAGCACACAAACTGACGACATGGATGCACTCTAACTCAAGAAATATATAAGAAGCAAGCAGCTAGAATGAACAAAACCAGGATTATCTAATATTGCACTTATTTTAACAATTTCAAGTACAATTTTACAAACCTGTTACAGAATATTTAGCTCCTCTAAAATAAAATATTTGACATTAAAGTTATGTAGTCTTCACAATCTTTCTAATGGTTCCTGAGGAACTGCATTATTGGCTGTAGGACTGTTGAAGATTTTATGCAGGTTCAAAAAGACATCAAGGAAGAAGAACCCATGAATCATTATTGAACAGAGACAGACAACTTGTGGCCCAAGAAGTCCATGAACCACTTGTCACTGGTGGCTGATTTCACATTCTTCCTTACACACCAAGTTTTGGCTATTTTTGGAGTCAGAATACTGGACTAGATAAATCTTTGATCTGAACTGGCCTTGCTGCCATCTTATTATCTTTATTAGCTCATTTTCAAACATGAATGTAAAATGGACCGAAAGAAATGGAACATTTTCACATGTCTCCTGCTTATATGTGATGCCAATAAAAACCTACCGGGACTCTGTGAACTTCGTTGCTTAAATTCTGCTTGAAATACTCTGATACATATGATGGACCTTGAATTTAGCCCAAAGTATTCCCCAAATCATCTCGTTAATAAGAAAGTGAATTTTCCTACTATATCCACGTGTTGTTCTCTATATAAATACCAGCACTTGATGACTACAAAACAGCGAATACAGGATTAAAAAAAAAAAAACAAAAACAAACTAATGTACTAAGATAGGATGAAAAGAACAGGCTTCCATGCTATATTTGCAGTAATATTTTGGGGGGGGCAGAGGGAGGGTTCTTACTTAAAACCCTTAAAGTTACAAAAACATGTAATAAATATTACTAATAAATTCAAATTAACTAAGCAGACATAAAAATTATATTTAAAATTAATATATAACCAATCAATACAATTTATGAAGACAAAGCAAAAGCAGTGATAAAATCAGCATGTTTTAAGCATCTGTTGCAAGTGCAAACAAAACATTAAATTAACTACCCATAAACTTAACTGGGAACATTACTTAACCATATGAGTGACTTCTTTCCTGATTCAGAGTCTAAAACCACAGATAAAACATTCAGTATCCCAAACAGCATCAATTCTTCTATACATAATATTTAGAAAAATAAGGGACTTTCAAATGGTTTCCTCCTCCACAAGATAGGGTAACTACTGTAGACCACGCTATAGAGCCTACAGAAATTATTTTTCCTCACAAAGGAAACCTTATAGACAGGTAGGCATAAGTAAAGGGATCAATAGGTAAGAATTTTATGAATTAGTTTTCAAATCACAACAGTAAAAACATGAAAAAACAACACACACAAGCTGGGAAAAATCTTTCATCCCCCAAAATGCAACACACTTTCTTTTAATCAAATGAAATTTTTAAAGAACAACTGGAACAGAGAGCAGCATCTTCCCTTTGTTCCCTGTACATTAAACTATTGTTCTTAATTTTACCAAAAGTCTGTCTTTCTGAAGGGAACAAACCAAAAAAAGCCCAACCAAAACCTCAGAAAGCACAATCTACAAAACAATCACTCCTTTATTCCCTTATTCACTTTGAGTCAAAAGCTACTGCTTTCATAATCTTCTACAAAGTACCATAAAAATATTATTAGCACCTTATACCTTACACAAATCTCACTAACATTTGTCTCCTTTTACATTTATGTAGTTCTGAATTTCCACATTCCTTGTAGAAAAGTGTTATTTTGGATCATAAAAGTATATATTGTAATAAGCCACTTCACAAAAAACAATCAGAGCATGTAATTCAATCCTAAACACTAAAAATTTGAATTAGAAAATGCGAGAGCGTAATATGGCATTTATAAATGACTACAAGTAAATAAATCAAGAAATGTGATTTGCAAACAAAATATCAACATTCCTTCAACTGTTAATCCACTTCCTGAGTTTGCTTGCTCGGGTGCAGATATAAATAATCCGGTTAGCTTAAAACATTTGACAGTAATCTCCAGCTTTTTGCTTTCTCCGAAATTTTTTACAAGGGCATGTAGTAGTAGGACAAGAGGTAACGGCTTTAAACTGAAAGAGGGTAAATTTAGATTAGATGTAAGGAAGAAATTCTTCACTACGAAGGTGGTGAGGCACTGGAACAGATTGCCCAGAGAAGTTGTGGATGCCCTGTCCCTGGAAGTGTTCAAGGCCAGGTTGGATGGGGCTCTGAGCAACCTGGTCTAGCAGAACGTGTCCCTGCCCATGGCAGGGGGGTTGGAACCAGATGACCTTTAAGGTCCTTTCCAACCCAAATCATTCTATGATTCTATGAAAATTAATTCAAAGACAAAAGATGGGCTGCTGGCTAATGCAAACCCAACATTCTCTGCTGAGTTTGTATCATATTGCGCTATTCACCCATGTCTGTGGTCCATACCGTAAATCTAGACTTTGAGCATAAAGATAACCACATGAAAAAAAAGCAAATTATTTCTCCTCAGAATCAAAATGGAAGAGTAATGGTGAGTAATAGTCATAGAAACCTTTTCAGAAACAATTTTTCAGCAGCTAAAATAAACATGCCATTCAGGGAAGTACTTTTTGTTGATCACTGACTGCAGAACTGTTATTACTGTTCATCAATTATTTCCATCTGCTTTTAAAAGCATCATGATAAGCCCTTTCTCATCAAAGAAATCAAATGACAACTGTCTGATAAAGTCTTTCC
>NW_010551090.1:50330-67409 GCF_000687285.1 Phaethon lepturus | reverse complement strand
CTTTCCCTAGGACAATGTTGACAAGAAGACACAGTCTGAAGGGCTGAAATTTTAAGTTTGGTGGGTGAAAAATTTAAGTATAAAAGCTACAAAAATATGTGGTAGGAACATGATGCATTAAGAACTAAACTCTGCTTTTAGTTTGCTTATGTAGTAGATAGTGATAATTAACAACTCTGCTTTACCATCAGTTTGTCAGTCTGAGGCTATCACAGTATTTCACAATTTTAGACCATTCAGGTACCCTCACAGAACACCAGAAAGTCAGCACGGAATGAAACTAAGCACCACATATGCAGAACTACAGGCCAACTACATTATAGAAGAGCTTGATTCAGAGTCCTAAACTGGTTTACGGGTTGAAAGTTCAAACTGCAAAATGTATGTAAAACAGCCCATATACCCAGTCTCACTTTCATACATTGAAAAAATCAGAAGACAATGGTTTTATAAAGCTTGCCAAATGTAAATCAGAAAAGTAAGTACTGGGATAGTTATCTGTGTATATCCTAAATACACACCATTAAGTCTAGAAGTCCTAACATTTTGGTGCTTATTTGCCAAAGTGTCAAGTCCAAGGTAAGCCAGAATCCAGTGTATACACAATGTATGACAATTGAGATTGTGGCACAAACATAAGATTGGAAAATCTCTCTTTTCAAGAACGGTCACATTCTCAAAGACTTTGCAAGATATCCTTGAATAACGAAAACCCTATCTATCAGGGAACTAGAAGAGAGCACAAATGCTGGAGGATTCAATGTACAACAGTATTAAGTTAAACAGATACAGTGTTTAACTGTAACGGTTTTACTAAGAGTAGATGATGTCTCTTGGAGCTCAAATACGAAACTTTCAAACTGCTAGCCAAGGAGTACCTAATGTAGAGTACTGAGTTTATAAATGGATCTGGAGAGGATTCAGTGATTCATGACTAGCAAGTATGAATTCTACACTGAACAAATTATCTGAAACTTAAATAAAGTGTTAACTATATGACCGTATAAACCCAACAAAATTACAATAGACAATTCTTTCTGTAGAAGGAAATCCTCTCTCACCAAATTGGTAATGTTCTCTGAAAAAGCCAATCTGTATGTAGAAAGTCTTTAAAAGATCTTAAAGGAACTGCATCTCTTTGGGATAGAAGGGAATTAGCCTTGTGAGTGAACAGTCATCATGCGAAAGAGAAGTGACAAAGTGTGCAATCAATACATACTATTCAGAGTACGAAATCTGAAACTAACTTCAAAATGTTGCAGAAAAACAACACAGTACTGAACGCTTGGGGCTGTAAAGCTTTTGAAAAAGCCTCCACAGTAATCTAAGGGACCAAGTGACTAGGAAATAGAATTACCGTTAAATTCAATATAAATAAAGTGATGCATGTGTTGAAAACCAGTTGTAGCTTCACATATGAATAACGGACCTGAGCTAACCAGTGTCACTCAAGAATGAAGACTTTGCATTATGATAAAATAGGATTATGGTCCCATAATCCTATGATTATGAATCAGTCTAACATTCAGTAGCACTCAGTCCACCCACCAACCAAGTAAATAATAGGAATTACTTGGAAAGAAATATAGAAATAAAGAGAATATCATTGAACTGTTCTATAAAAACACAGTTCTCTCCCTCCTCGAACACTGTTGCAGTTCTGGCCCCTTTCCTTAAAAAGAAGCCGAGAACACCGGACATGGTTCTGAGAGGGGTAAGAAGGATCCAAGCTACAGAATGGTTTCCATCATTACGTACAGAAATCTTTAACAAATTCATTAACAATTCTTCAGCTTGGAAAAGACAATTTGGCAGAATATGAGAGAGGTTTACAAAACCATAACTTGCATGAAGAACACAGATAGTGACTGACTATTCATAATGTTCTGATACAAAGGAAGCCAAACAAAGGTAGTAGGAGGCAGGTTTAGAAAAACCCTAAAGTTAATGGCTCCTCCTGCAACCAGTCAGAGATTTGAGGGACTCCATGGCAGACAATGTTGTGGGTGCAAGAAAGTTTGCAAAGGTTCATGATCAGACAAGTGCTTTGAAGACAGCCCTTACTGAGATCTCAAAAGTTTGTGAACAGTTAGTTTATCAATAGACAAACAGATTCAGAAAATTCCCTGAGCTGAAAAAAGCTGGAAAGAGAGAAAATATGCAAAAGAAGCATTATGTGACCTTGCCATGCTTTTGCTCTTCCCTGAATGTCTGTTTATGGTCTCTTTGCTAGGCACCTATCACAAATATCTGCATAAAATACGCACCAGGGTGCACACATACCTATACAAAATTTCTTTGCACATATATAATCTTTGCACAAAGAGTGAATAAAACATCTCAGTAAAGACTTGAGTTCTTCAAGATCTGCCAGACATCCTGCTTATTCAGTTCCCTATCCAGGAAGTTTTCTCTCTCTTTTTTTTTTTTTTTTTACATTGAGGTTTTTGACATTCACTCTCATGTAATGCGCACTAACACCTAACCAGGCATCTTCTGTCCTTTGAATGGAAATTACCAGAACTAACAATGAGACATCCTTGTGCACTGTAAGTGCTGAAGCTGAAAATTGAAGGGAAGAAGAACAGGAAAATAGGAAGCAAGCCCACAGGAAAAAAAAAACAAACCTGTGTTGATTTTGTGATAATCAAATACTAGTAGATCATTGTGTTAATCGGTATTGTAAGATGTCACTAATTCATTTTGCAGCTGCAGAGATCTGCAGAATGAGAAGCTGATCACTGACCTGTCTGAAAAGTAAATATTCATGGAAAACATTTTTTCTTTCTTTCTTCATAATAAATGAAATTCTAATTTTCACAATAACTGGTGAAGAGCCTTGAAAAGTGTACATACATGTATATGCTTATTGCACCTATAGCTGCTAATTTGCTTTGATTTACTTGGGTTTTTGATCCATACTTCTTTCAGAAGTGTCTGGCTCATTTCAATTTGTTATGTGGCATAAAGCAGGACAGTGCTGCTGGTGCCAGCAACTAGGGTAAGTTTCAATTGACAGATAAGCCCAGGGTGCTGCTGCAAATTTGGAGGAAGACAAAATAAGAACACCATGAGACAAGTTTGTGAGTGTGCTGACCACGTGGGAGAGAAAAGGTGAGAAAGATCTTTTATCTCTTTCCGTATATTTCCGTATGTTTCTTTTATCTTAAAAAATGAAATTAAATGTTCAGCCAAAATATGTTGCTAAATATGAAGCACAAAAACCAATCAGAAGGAAGGGAAAAAGCAACGCTGCCAGCAGCGAGACACTGATCTCTGCACATAACAGAACTATTCCTAGAAGTATAATTTTTCCTCTCTGACTTCTCATTTTCTTCCTCCCACTCCATGCAAGAGGGCATACGATGAGGAAATTACACATATCACATGGAGCTACAAAGTGAAGAGGTTAGTAAGAACAGCCTTGGTTATGTACTTTCCCATTGACAACAAGCTAAATGTAACCATTTCCCATCTCTGATTCCTCAGAACTTGTTATGCAGACTGTATACATTTAAGAAGAATGCCCATCTTGTCAAGTGTCATTACTAACAAACTCACACATTATTTTGCCTTTAAATATATAAATATTTTTAAAGCAACTCAAACACACTACAATAAAATCTATACTAAAGCAAACATCATACAATTGTATATGTTATGCATTGATGGCTACTTTCTGATATAAGTAAAATTCTGACTTTTTTCACAGCACCCCACAAAAAAGGAAATAGCCAATAGTGTAAAATGAATCTTGCCTCTTCTTTCTTTCTAGGATTAAGGATCGAAGTATTGCAATAGTATGACAGGAAGTTGCAGGATGAAGAACAAAGACTTAGACCAAAACAGGAGCTAAGACGACATGAAAGGCTTCAAACATTCTCTTTTTTTAATTGAAATGGTCTGTAATTAAAGCCAATTTTGATAATGCATTATGGGTTTCACTCACACTTTATTCATTCCTTCTTTTTCACTTAGGCAGAGATAGGACCCTCTTTACCTCTTAGTACTGCCATAAATCCCAGACAAAAACCCAAACCTTTGATTAAAACAAACACATCCAAAACTTGGCAAATGTTGCCCTTGATAGCTTACCTCTAAGGATAATCTTTAGAAATGTTATTGGCAAATAACTCTGGCAACAGAGTATAACATTTAACTCTGGCAAAATTTTCAGAGTCTCCTATTTGTAATCCTAAACCCACTTAAGACCGATTTAGTTATCAGAGGGAAGTAAAGATGTGTCTTGCAGTCTCTGCAGCTTACATCCTTCCTGACCTCCAGCAAGACGTACCCAGACTTGCCCACTGTAATACGGGATGAACGCCACTGGTCTCAGGCCACGGGCTGACTTTTTTTTTCCTGTATCCAGCAGAGTTGACAGAAGTCATCACTGCATTCCTCCTCCTGTTACTTGTCATTTTCATACCAGAGTTTAGCCCCACTGAATGGTGTGGGAAGACAGAACATTGTCTGTAAGTGATCCGTAATTCTCTAGCTACAATAACCTGGTTAGCGTGTGCAGTTTAAGCAGCTGGTCTGAGCTAGCCTCACCAACTCCGCCCAGCCATGCAGCACAGCTGGAATATGGAGATTTCTAGCAAAGATGAAATGACAAAGAATTCGGAATCTTTTTTTTTTTTTTTTTTACAGGCCTGGCCAGATACAGAAAAGAATCCACGTCCATGGCTATATAAAACCAAGATGACAGTTAGCTATTCTAGTCCCACCCCCAGGGAAAAAGGTCCTGTGCATACCTCAGATCTGTTTCAACCTGCCTGGTTTAAAATTAATCTATTTATTTGCATCTGCTATTCCCCAAAAGTGCCTCAGTCTGGGGACCAGAATGCTCTCCCTTCCACACTGTGCTTCTCTAACAACTGATCAGACCCAGCAGTGACATGTGTATTCTGTAGAGATTACACTTTTTGTTAATTGGCCATGTTCAACACAAAAGAAAAATAGCAGGATAAATAGATTAGTCTGGTTCCATACAGGCCATGGTGGCAGATGAAAAGAGCACTGAACAGGGAAAATGAAGGAAACATGAAATAAGCAAATTACACAGACAGAAGATTAGTTCAGGCTTTCTGTTGATCACAAGAATTGGTTTTTATCACTCCAGATAAGACATCCCACACTGTCACCGATTCAAAGCCTATCTGCAGTGATGGCACTTTATGTACCAGTGCATATGGGCATGACTGCAGTTGCAGCCTGCAAGTTAGTTTTAATGTGCTTGATGTTACAAGTATAGAGTAAGCATTTTAATATGGCCAGGTATTAAGTCATACATCTTGAAAGAAACAAGACAGGCAATACTTATAGAAACGGAGCAGCGACTTGAAAAGCAGCAGTTCTAAAAATGATACAAGGATCTTAGTTGAGAAGTCTTCCAACCAGGAGTTCCTAATGGCGAAAAGGAGATATGCCTAACAATGCCTATAGCGTTTCTTTTTGATTTGGTGCTGGTACGACCCATGTGTCCTTTGCTAACATCCACATTTCAAGAGGAATGTAAGCAATCTTGAAAAGGTTCAGATAAAACAGACATGTGAGAACGCTTAAGGATTAGAAAGCACAAAGCTCACAGCATATACAGGCTTTTCAGGAGATGACTGTGAGTTACAACATTTTTTTTTTAGAAAAAAACCCCCTTTTTATTCTATCAGAAAGGTGTACATAAATATGACAGGATCCACTCAATGTAGACAGAAGTTTCCTCATCAGAAAGACTTCAAAATGTTCAATTTAATTAAATGTGTTTACTTTCAGTAAAAGAACTTAATAGATTTAAAGAAATGGGATACTTTTAAATATAGTTATGTGATATTATATTGATCAAAATATATTTGCTCAAAGTATATAAGCATAGAAAACTCACCTTCCAGAAGTTATCTACTTTGCCATAAACAAGGGATTGATTCTGCCTTTTGATGTCATTAATGTGTTTAATGTCGCTGGAATTCAGATGCTGCTCTACCACAAATCCAAGGAAGCTGTTATCTGGAGTGTGAGCTGTAAGAAACGAAGCGTATTCAAAACCTTTTAAAGTATCAGTTAATGTTACAAAAGTGTGAATGTTGTCAAAAAGTAGGCATAAGGAACATATTATCCAATGGATCACTTTCTTCACATTCATACTGACACACACATTTTCTTGCTTTATTATCAAGAATAGTTCTTATCAATTTTAAGTCCTGCTGCACATGTCTACTGAAATAAGCAGTTAGTTTCTGGCTCGTTTCTGACAATAAAAATTCTATAGCTGGACTGAGGCCAATGATCATGATTTTTTGTGCGTTGAGCTTTATTTTATTATTAGAGGTAAGAGAACCGGAAGAAATCCAGCTTGACAATCTCAGAGATGCAATACCAACAATTTGAAAAAACTCTGGATTTATGCTTGTTAACAAAGTTGTACGTTACTCAATGTCATAAATAAATTTTAGTAAATTGCTTGGGTTCACCTCCTATATTGGAAGAGCTAACATCAACCACCCAACTTATTCCATATTATGTATCCATGCTAATTATTAGCCTACAAAGTCACACCATGCAGATCAGAATACAAATTTCACTGCCTAATTCACTCAGATATATCTATCATAAAATATTGAAAGGTGACAACTGAAGTTGGAAAAATTGTTGTTAATCCAGTGCCTAGACAAAAAAAGTGCATGCAAAGGATATGCATTATTTACTCTTAATTTTCCTATATTCTTTTTAGCCTCTGTTGGTCTTTTTCCAGCAGTGACATCCAGCAATACTAGCCACTGTTCTCCTCCGACAAAGACACAGACCTATAGGATCATTAAACTAAATTTTTTTGTTGTTTTGTTGTGGTTTTTTTTCCTTTTTGTAGACAGGGTGTTTAATTCCAGGGATGGACCCCAACATTCGAGTCTTCAGGTAAAAATCCATCCCTACCATATAAAAGTTACCCCAACATGTGAGATTTTTGCACCTCTCTAAAAAGTGTCATAGCCTCACAAGTTTACACAGAAATAGGCTGTGATAAACACTAGGATGTCCTCTATAAACCTCCCTTTTTAAATTCTGGCACACAAGCTGACAACTTCTTACTAAGTACACTTTTCAAAGTTAAAAAACACCATGTGCTGGTTTTGGCTGTTAATTTTCTTCACAGTAGCTCGTACGGGGCTAGCGTTTGGATTTGTGCTGACAACAGTGCTGATGATGTTTTCATTACTGCTGAGCAGCGCTTACACAGAGTCCAGGCTTTTTTCTGCTTCTCATCTCCCCCCCGCAACGAGGAGGCTGGGGGTGCATAAGAAGCTGGGAGGGGACACAGCTGGGACAGCTGACCCCAACTGACCCCAGGGACATTTCATACCATACGATGTCATGCTCAGCATATAAAGCTGGGGGGACAAGAAGGAAAGGGTGGATGTTCGTAGTGATGGTGTTTGTCTTCCCAAGTCACCGTCACGTGTGATGGAGCCCTGCTGTCCTGGAGACGGCTGAACACCTGCCTGCCCATGGGCAGCAGTGAATGAATTCCTTGCTTTGCTCTGCCTGTGTGCGCAGCTTTTGCTTTACCTATTAAACTGTCTTTATCACAACCCATGAACTTTGTCACTTCTACTCTTACGATTCTCTCCCTCATCCCACCATGCGGGGAGTGGTGGTGCTAAGTTGCCAGCTGCTGTTAAACCACAACTACCCAAAACAAAATAAAACAAACAAAAAAAAAAAAACCCCAAGACAATGCCCCAGGCACTTATGACACATGCAGTGCTAAAGCTATGGCCAGAGTCCTTAAAAAAAAAAAAATAATTCTATTGCAGTTATGAGGTTTTACTTTTTGATTCCTGAAAATCAGCCAACTGGGTAATGTGGATAATGCAGTAGAACAGAGAAACTATACACTTCCCTCTGCCATTACATTTAGTCTTTCAAATGACAATTACTCTTTTTCACAAAAACCGCCCCAGCAACAGCTAAGCACTCACTTAGACCCAAGGACTTTTCAGAATTTAGCATAGCAAATGGCATGTTGCAAATATGCCTGAAAAGGGGCATTTTTCCATCCTTTCATATTTTTGGATGAGAGATTGCATTCAAAGGAGAGGCAAGGCAGTACACACTCAAAAGAAAAATAAACCTTTGTTGAAGTTAGCACTTAGAACTGGTAGAATTCAGTGCCTCAAACATCACTAACAGGAAGCACTCAAATTTTTAAGCAAGATCATGCAGTTTTAAAAGTACCAGTGCTGTTATTTTGCATAAAAGAACTTAAATAAAAAACATAAAAAGGGGAAAAAAACCTCATGCTTCTGGAAAGCTCAGAGAACAGTCAAGTATTTGGTAATATGCCACAGGTTTGAATATGGCTTGCTTGTTGCTCAGTAATACTTTTCTGCCCTTATAATCAGAGTTCTCAAAACATAACAGAGTCTGGGGACCTTGGGAAGCTGTCCAGGGTTTCAATCTGTCATAAAATCTTTACTGATACATAACATGCACTTTTAATCACAACCCCCTAAAGACAGTGGTATCTCTTCAGCAGAGAACTAAAAACAAAAATAAACTTTAAATATCGCAGAACACTGACTCTTCTGCACCTAGTATAAAAAGAAGCAAAATTCTTGAATGATCTGTAGCACTGGGATCACTGGTGCTTCAGAATGAGTTTGCTTGCAATCTCTTTACCACTCTTCCCGCAAAGGAAAACCAGCAGTCATTTCCAGTAGTAAAAATTGGAAGTGGTTATTTATTGAAATTCCAATATACTCATGCTCTTCCGAAAATCCATTATGAAGTGATTTGCTCAGAACAAGAGACTGTAACAGCAGTCTGTACTGCCACAACAGGGATCATCTCTACAGAGAAGATTTACTTTCTTCTGCAGTTCATGGAGTGGGGTTGAGGAGTGCACGCACAAAGCTGTACCACAAATATTCACGCAACTACTTTCCTCAAGTGCATCATCGTGCTTGGTGCTATCTTGAACAAGACCTCACAGACAAATTTCCCAAAAGCTGGACTACTTAAATACAGCATGACTGAGCTTCCTGCTCCTTTTCCATTAAGGACATAAACCAATAAATATTAGCAAATCATGTGGATACGGAACAAGCTCTGCTTACTAATATCCAGACGCAAACTCTGCAACCACTTCCAAGTCACACTTCCCCACCACACGTTTTGTTACTTGCTTCGAAACAACTGCGAATGCAGTCTTTTATCTTCTAAACGACCCCCACTTATATTTCTCTGGAAAAACGTGCACAGCAAATGTTGACAGACAAAATATGCCTCTCTCAAGAATTTTACAGGGCAAGTGAAATCAAAAGCATGTCAACCAGACAGCAGCATGTATAGTTCTGCTATGAAAAGCAGAGAAGTTTGAAAGACTTGACTATGAAGTCTGATGAGAGAGAACAGCACACGCCTTGGCCTTAGTCTCAGACAAGGACCACCACCAAACTTTGGAGATCAGGCTGGTTACTGTTGGGATCACCCTGCATGGCTCGACCTTAAGGAGAAGGAGCTGTAGCGTTGATCTGCATAGCTCGACCTTAAGGAGAAGGAGCTGTGGCACTGAGAAGCTGGTAAACAGCTGGATATCTGCACGGCTCAGCCTTGAGGAGAAGGAGCTGTGGAAAACAACTAAGAAGAAGCGAGGAAAACAGGAACACCTGCAAGCAGCAATCCTGACTGTGTGAGGGGCGCGTGGACAGCGCGTGATACTTTGTATATAGCCAATTGCAATAGTGTGTGTAACAGGTTGTAACCAATCATGAGTGTGTGCGCAGTGACTAAGCGAAAATTATGACATATATTGGAGTCAGACAAGACAATAAACGGCTTCGGAATATAACTCTCATAGAGTTGTGAAGTCCATCCTTCTCCCGCAGGTTACCAGCCAAATGTTTCTTTACGAACTTGGGCTGAGAAGCTGCTGCACACAATGACATGCACTTTCCTCTTTCCTAAGCCTCACTTACCCTCAAGCTAGCTGGTAGTAGTGAATCTTCCTGCACCTTTCAGAGATAACAGACTTGAACCACTACTACAACATGAAAAAGAGAAAGACCCTTTGATTTTAGAACCTAGTGCCATAAACTCAAAGACTAGTGCTGGAGCAGGTCACTGTAATCATTTAATCTGACCCAATTTATAAAGAACTTTTTTTTTTCTGTTTTCCTTATTTTTGGGGTTTTTTTTGTTTGGTTTTTTGGGGCTTTTTTGGGGGTTTTTGGGTCAAAGACTAGTGCTGGAGCAGGTCACTGTAATCATTTAATCTGACCCAATTTATAAAGAACTTTTTTTTTCTGTTTTCCTTATTTTTAGGGGTTTTTTTGTTTGTTTTTTGGGGGCTTTTGGGGGGCTTTTTTGGTTTTTTTTTTTTTGTTTTTTTAAGATATTTAACAATGCTTCAAAGATCTATAACAATGCTGAAATCTACTACTTGTTTTTCAATAGCTTTGTACACTGCTGGCAAAAAAATGTGAATCAGCCCACCTCAGGATGAACGCTCACAACATGAAAACAAGATAGGTGAAAATTTTGAGAAATCCACAAAAAAACTAGAGAAAAAAATTATTTTTGCTGAGTGCTAGTTTATTAAGCTTGAACGTGAAGAAATAGTGAACGAATTGTGCTGCTCATTTGTTGAGGGGGAAAAAGCAGAAATACAGCAACATAGTTACAAACTTCAGTTTAACATGATGAAATGCAAGAGCGCAGTTTATAAAAACGCAATCTAGCAAGTTCCTTAAAAACATAGCATGGATTTGAGAAGGCAAAACTAACAAAAACAAACTCACTGACGCTTGAAGGAAAAGCCAGTCACCACTTTCCACAGGTACCCTGAGAATACAGTTCCCTACCGTTATTTATATTAAGTTAACATTGTTATTTTCTGATTGCTGGATGGAAGCACAATAAAGCTTTTGCATAGTTTACAGATACTTATTGACACAATTCTGACCATTTCGCAGCTGCATTTTATTAAACCGTTAACTTGTCTTTCATAATACAAAAATTCTTCTCAATGACAGCACTCCTTTTTAACGCTCCAAATTATTTATAAACACAGGGATACTCACGGAACATCGTATAAAACTGCTGTGGATTAAGGTTCCACTTGCCCCATGGTGTCTTGTGGCCTTTAGACTGGGCATAATGGGCATGGTTAAACTCTGGTTCAGTTCCGAAGGAATCCAGAACTCTTAGCATACACCTAAAAGAAAAAAAATAATTTACTGTAGGTACACATGCATGTGTGTATATATACCATGTGTGTATATATATCGTTAAGATAATTAAGAAGATGTGTTTCGTTTTTGTTTGCAACTGTGGATGACTGAAGGTACATTTTAACATCAAACATTTCTGTTCATATTACATTCACAAAGACATTAACGATCAGCAAATTCAAGAATATATCAGACATTCAAATAGCAACCTTGGAGCTTATTTTGAGTTTCTTTGTTCTTACAGAATGAAGTTCTGCTTTAACACCCAAGTACAGCTTATGGGAATGTTACTGTGGTCACCTACATTCCTGGGACTCTGAAGTAGAATTTAGGCAGAAGAAAAGAGGATTCTTCATCTATTTTCTAATGTTCTCACCCATTACTACAAAATCCATGCAACAGACAAGGGCCACATGCCAAGAAGATCAGAGCAGAATAGTACTTTGTCCTTAGACAATTGTATTTAGTCTCCAAGTTCTGACTTTTGGGTCAATTAGATATTCTGGAGAAGCACTGAAGACAGTTTAATTTGCTTGCAGTCAGACAGACCATTTATTTGTTTATGAAACATTTTGTTACAGACTTTTGAAGAAACAATATAAAAGTCAAATGTCTACACCTGAGAGAAACCTTGGCATTGGATTACAAAGGGTCTGGGACGAAGGAATCACACTCACTCCTTTATTTAAACTCTTATAATTCCTTGGGAAAAAAATTACTTCATTTATGAGTGGCTCCTTTCAAAAAAGGGCCCATAGTACATAAAAGGCAGAAAAAATCTCAGTATGAAGAAGACGGCACACATTCTAGCATACAGATTCTAGAATTTATGTTTCCAAAATGCAGCCTGCCAAATCTTTGATATGGCTTGGACAGGAACTTTGTGGCCATCATACTGACCACTGGCTCCACTGCAAATGAACTGGATTATATTGGCTCCAAAGCTGCTGACCCTACTGTTCTTCAGCCTTCCACAAACAAAATTTTTGGAAAAGACTTATATAGGATGTGTTCCTACATCAAATGCCACTGTGTTATAAAGACATGAACTCTTATCACTGCACGTTGTATCAACATGCTAAGGAAAAGACACAACCATACAGGTGGCAGAGAAGGGAGGCAGCTGTAAAAATTACTAATAAAAATGCCTAAATTTCCCGGTCTTCAACTTTTCCCATGCTCCAAGCCCATATACATTCTGTTCAGTAAAACATCAGGATTTTGGCTTTAAAATGTGAAATAATTTAGCCCCCAAAAGGTGAAAGAATTTAGCTCCAACCACTTTTCAGCTTTAAATATGCAAAAAGATGAAAGAATTTAGTCCCCAAAATACATTTACATATTTCTTATATGTTGTTCCTTTCGCTAAAGTATCCATTAAATTGGGAAACAGAATAAAACCCAGCAACTTTTAAACTCTCATACGAAATACCACCTTTGTATTTGAAAGTACAAATAGAGCAAATTTACTTTTTTTAATCCTCACAGAGATCTTTCAAGCAAAAAGAAAGTCAAAATATACAACATATTATGATTCACCAAACAACAAAGCTGACAGATCAGTTCCTGTGCGGTGTTTTATGTCAACTGTTCTCAGTGAAAATATTTTACAACAATGGCAATTATCTCTGCATCATACAAAGTACTCCAGCAGGACCAAAACAACTTCTGCACCGATGAATCATTCAGTAATAAAAGACCTCTCTTATTTCTTGGCAGGCCTTAAAACAAAATTCTTATCAAATACACAGCTTTGGCCAGGTACTTGAGTACAGGGGAATGAAAAATGGGTGGAGGCGACTGAAAAACTGCAAGATTACTGGATTTTGTCAAATTGCATATGTAAGAAGCACTACATCGCATGTGATGATCTAGAAGTGCTTTGTTTCCTCTCTTTTCCCTGTATTGAGAGGTAAGGTATGTAGCACTAATTGTTCATAAGGGTATGTGTAACTATGTCCAGTCCACACAGGGTCTCTGAAGCAGGACAGGAAATGTGATGCAACAGAAACTATGCTAAACCAAGAAGCAGAGAAAATATACTCACAGGATTCAGGCATAAAGAAAGTCAGAACAACAAGAAAAAAAGATTACAGTGGGAAGTACAAGTATGTGCAGAAATGGTATGAAAGATCAAAGGTTCACGTGGTAAACCTAATCCCTGAAATGCAGCAGAAAAGAACTTGTAATGTAAAGATTTAAAATTCAGAAATTAATGTAAATAATGCCAGTTATGCTGAACTGATATTTTAACATATGTAGGAATGCCTGAAATATCTGATCAAGTACTATGTTCTCCCTTTTTTTCACTTAGCGGTTTAAATGTCTTTCAACTGAACTATTTTTAACCAAAATTTTGATTTTACATATGTTTTAGCATTTCTAAAGTAAAATAATTAATTTTGAAAAAGGCAAACCGGTATTTTTTTTTTAAAGCAGGGATATATTTTAAATAAAAATGCCAATATAGTCTGATTCTAAATTTAGTTTTTCACTCTGTTGCCCTCTCCTTCCCAAAGTGTCACCTAGCTTTAGCAGGAAGTTGCAGAGAATTACAGCATGCCTTGGAATTGGTGTCAGACTGATTAGTCTATTCAACGACTAATTAAAAAGTATTGGTGGGCAGCAAACTGCTTACAGAAGGTATTAGAAGTGACAATTTTTGGGCTTATAAAAAAAATTTAGACAAAAGTAACCCAGAATTATGACCATTTTTGAAGTGACTGCTCTTACTTGAATGTTGGGCTTAAGAACAATCTTAACTGGGTTGTCCTAGTGGAAGTATTTCCACACATTTATTCATATCCTTCTCCCACCTGAGGTTATAATTTTACTCTACTTACATATACTTCATCTTTGTCTACACCAGCAATACAACCCAGCAGCACCCACCGCTGTCAGCAACCAAGTGCCATGCTGGCATAAACTGTTAATATGCCAGTGGCTGCAGACATCTTCCTGGGAGTAAGCCGGTTAAAACCTAACCGGTTCTGGTTTGGAAGCTTTGTAGGTGCATTGCGCTGAGGCACAGCGACGTGCCAGCACAGATACGCAGACTCCAGATTGCTTTGGCTTATGTCCAGCCAGTGCAGATGGTGAGCAGCTCATACCTGCCTATAGAAATCCTTGCAGACACACACATTGACTTTCAGGTCACTCAGTACTTGCATTTAAAATGTAAAAACTCAGTCAGAAAATAACCCTCCTAAAACAGATGTATTCTAGAGAACGTGTAAGAAGTAGGAATGTTGCTCATTTTTCAGGATAGCTGTCATGTTAATTTATTTCAAGAATGAAGACAGTTGGGGTTTTGGCATATGGGAATGAGTCATTGCTAAAGAGACTGTAGAAAAATGAAAAAAAAATAACAGATTCTTATGTGCTGTATGGAGGATGCAGGTGCTAAGAAAGGCGATGAGCTGCACTCCTCAAACTATATTAAGCTACTCATTTTTATGTTGCTTCATTGCACATAAACTGCATTCAAATATCCAGACTTCAGAACTAAAAAATACAGTATGTCCAGGCATTCTTCTGCTTGAAAATAAGGTGCACTGAAGAACAAGATCTGTTTTGCTATAGTCATGCTATTTACAGCACCATTTCTACCACAGATAAAGCATGTACTACTAAGAGTCCTTGCTGCTACAGAACTCAGACGTACAAAACAGCATATGTGTTGTTGGGAAATACTGACCCCTCAGAACAGCAGGGTCATTCTTCTGAGCTAGCAGTTCTAGAATCCTGATTTGCAATTACCAAAAATTTCTTCGGGGCTCAAGTTGACTCACAAAGATTATGAACAGCACTCTTATCAAGAGACTGTTCTGAAGGCATAGGTGTATTCCACCTCTCTGTTCCAATCTGAAGTGAATAAACGAGTTTTGCTTTATTTGTATTTGAGCCTGGTCTGCGTAAACCAGACTGAGCTGACTAGCACCTCTGCTGAAAAACTATGTGGCATAAAGTAAAACACTTCTTTCAAGACAATAAATTATTCCCACTGACATTAAATACAACTAAGAAAGGGAAGTTTGTAAAGAACAAGGGCTATAAGGCAGTGTTATTGGTGATAATGTTTATTTTACTGGAATGAATTAAAGGCATATAATTATGCTTTCACACTGGACTTATTAGTTTTAACTATTTTGATGAAAAGAATTATGAGGCAATTCATGATGCTGAGAGAAAAATAATGATTGTAAGAGGATCCTCAAATAGGAGATAGCTTGCATGAAGCTATGAATTAATGCTCCTGCTCTAATCAATTTTGGCAGTCTCTGCTAGACTCTGGACCTGAGGAACAGTATCAAGTAATTAGAGAGATTCCCCAGCAAATGCCACAAGTTTGATGAAATGTCTACAAAACTTGAATTATAAGGAATGATCCAAAACTATTAATTTATTTTTAAGAAACACAAATTGAAGGAAAATCAGTATATAAGATGTTCTAGAGGCTGGCAGAGAGGGGAAGGAAGTAATTTAATCCCCAGAACCATATTAGAATAAGCAGTAATGGGCAGCTTGCAAGAAATCAGGCCCAGAAAAACACTTTAAATAAAAGCTTAACGATATATTAAAAAAAAAAAAAAAAGCTGAGGCATCTTTCGGAGTCTTCAGTAAAAGATGAAGCAAAAATCTACCAGGAAGGACAAAGACATCCGATCTACTTTTCAGCAAGGGTAATGGACTACATGAGCTCCCCTTTTCATCCCATGGAATCCATTGTTGTAGAAGAGAGGCATTAAGTGATTTTTTTCTTCTTCAAAAGCCTAACAAAAACGCCTATACTACACTAAGGTATTTATGTAGAGTTAAATTTCATTCTACTCTCCTAAATCAGAAAAAGTCAGTCATTACCATAAATTAGGAATCAATGAAAAACAGATTGACAACTTAAGATTTAACTATTCATGAAATAAGCAAGGAAAATTGAAGAGCTAATCTAATAATCTCAATGTCATGGTGTGTTTCCATTATCTTCGTTACCAAATATATCAAATAGGAAACTGAAAGCAAAAAATATTTTAAACTTATATGTATGGTTATATATCCTGACCACAATACTGTATGTGATCACCTAGTGACAATTACATCTCACAGACAAGCAACCAACTGTATCTCAGTGGAAAATGGGATTATCTTTATTAGCAGGCTCCTAAAAACCAGAATATCCGTTTATTCCTCTGCTTCAAAAAAGAGATTAAGACTAATCTAATCTGCAACATTGATCACAGTACTCTCATTTAAAATTACACTGAAAAGGTCCAATGCTCTAGAAAATCCTGAGGTAGAGAGAAAACAATTTTTCTGTCTGCAGTGAGCACCTTTCAATACCTTCCTTCAAGTAGGATTTACTGAACTTTACGGATCATGAAACACAGCTAATTCGATTAGGTACAGAAAAATCAAAGTCAGTAGTTTAGATTAGGTTTTATTTCATGCTGATACGCGTTCGTACAACACATGGGAGGCTTGCTGATTTAAAGTTATTGACAAGAAGAAATGTGGTTCTAAAACTGCAGACAGTAAGAAGGCTGTACAAAGTAATTTCTTGTGACTGACATCTTCCATTTCTTATAGAAGAATGTTTATAGATTACAGAAGTAACAACTGCAGTTACCAGCAAGTTTATTCTTTAGACCTACCCTGAAGAAAACTCTCTGCCCAGCATCTTAAGGGATGGAACAGAAAAAAATTGCGCTACGGTTGTTGGGCAATACAATTAGATAAATCTCCATAATTATCAATCCAGTATGGCTACAAAACCTGACAAACAAAACATGCCTTTGGTATTCCAACTAAACAAAATCCAATAATCTCTCAGCTCATCTAATAATTTACAGAACAA
>NW_010551090.1:0-50277 GCF_000687285.1 Phaethon lepturus | reverse complement strand
GATGATGACTCAACAAGATAATATAAATCAGAAAGATTAAATATGTTTGAATCCAAGAGTCCCAAAATTGCTGGGGGGGTGGGGGTGGGGGGTGTGTGCGTGCGTGTGTATGCAACAAACAGGTAATAGCCCCTTTATTCCTAAGACAACAGAGAACAACATTTTTACTTTTAAATAAATTCAAATTCATGTGGGTGTACTCACCTCAGTATTTTGACATGTGTTATTCAACAAAAGCTCTTTAACAAAGCAGTTAAGAGGTCAAGTAAGTGTTATACTTACTGGTAATGTACCCATGACGGACCAAGAGTTTTCTTAAATTGAGTGAGTCCCACAATATCAATGTAAATGAGTTCTACAACTTTATCCCCCTGGGTAGGGCAGCCAGATCTGTTACCTACAACCTTCTTCATAATCCTAAACAAGAAAGAAGGAATATGGAAAAGTATTACTTTCCAAACACTCTGAATAGATGCTGTAATACTATTTATACCAATAATTCCCTTTCCCAAAAAAGCCTTCCTCTTTTCCAAATCAGGAATCATGTAAGAACATGCAAATGCTAAAGATGCTCAGCATTTCTTAAAGAACTGTTTATACATCAGTAAAGTTCTCATCTAACTTAAACAAGAGAATAATATGGTTGGGATGTTTAAAAATAGTGTGCTTCTAAATTATTTAAAATAATTTCTCATTTCTATTGACAGCTTTATAGTATGAGCACTCTGTAAAATGATGGTGCCATGTTTGTTATACAAAAATGAAAGCTATAGAAAAAGGGTTTGTGCTCAAGCATAAAGCAGATGTTTTATGCCTAATGATGAACCAGTACGCAAAGCAAGACAAAGATGAGTGAGGTAGCAATTTGACCTAACATAAGCAATTAACTACATCAAAAATAATGTGTTTAAAGGATTTAAACATTTATTTTGAAATCAGATACTCAATGAAGAATAGCAGAAACTGAAGAAGAGGACATAAAACTCGGTTAGTCTGTAACATTTCCTATTGCAGCTGGTTAAAGCACCTGGAAAGTTAAATAATAAGCTGCTTAGTTTGAATTTTACAACATTCATTTATGAAGTCTCAGGAGCCTGAAGCTACAATGAAAACACATTATCCTTTTCATAGTGCATATACTTAGCTCATGAAAATAATCTTATCGTCTGTTTAGTGAATAATCACTTTAATTTTATGCTTCAAGAAATTATATAGTGCTAATAGAAGCTTCAAGAGTTTACAATTCATTTTTTTTTTGCATTCCAGTTTCAAAAGTGAAAGTAATCTCCTTACTCCTTGAGCTCTGCCAGTGAAGCTGAAATCCTGATGTCATGGCCCAGTAAGTAGAGAGATGTAATTAAATCACTCCACTGGACTAATTCACCAAGTGGGCCACCGCTAAATGCATTTTCTGCAATCTTAAATCCAGATTCTTTTGTCAAAAGCCCCAGATGAACAAGAATCTAGAAAGAGAAGTCGTATGTTAGAGTTATCGACATTAAACGTGCAACTAGCATACCTCACAGCATTTTTTCTTTCTATTAATTCAACTATGGCCAAAAAAAAAAAACCCAACCAAAAAAAATCCAATACTCCCACACCAATCATTTAATTTTGTAATGGATGTCTAGAACAGTAGTTATAAGAATGTTACTGTATTGTTTTGCGCTGTTATATGACACCAGATCAGTAATTAAACAAGCCCCAGAAAGTGGTGTTAACCACAAAATAATCTGTAATTCTGCACATTAACTTATTATTATTGAATAACCACTTATATTCTGAAGTAGGACATACTTGCTTATGCAAGACAGTATAGTTAAGGAAGGGTATGCTGTTGTGAACAAGTGTTAAGAATTTGGAAAGACTGCGTAAGAGTAACAGGGTGCTTTCCCAACCTCTCCTCTCCATTGCCACTGGAGGAGAGTTTTACTCTGTAGTTCACTGAAATCTGTGCTTGTCTTTCTAACGAAGCACAGAGTTGAGTTCCAAACACCTTGCTACACACCTGAACTGTTATTTGAGTGTGGGTATATACAGTGCCAAGCATAAAAACTCCCTAACACCAAATCCCTCTTCCCTTGTTGAAAAGAAGCAACATTCAAAAAACCATTTTGTTCTAATCTCTTGCAGCTCCCAGAACTGAACTGGACATATTGTTGTTTTCTATGACTATGTAAAACACTTCAGTGTCATCAGCTTGCAGTAAATCCACAGTTTCTCCCTTTAGAAACTTCTACATAGTCTAAATTTTATCCAAAATTAAAGAGGTTAGAAAACTTACCCAAAGATTGACTCATGGAAAGTATGTAAAACTATTTATAAGGCAAATATGCATTGTGACATAAAATTCAAACAGCGAAATACTTTTTGAAAAGAGGCACAAGTATAAACACAAGCCTTTTAGACATATTTCCACTTTGAAGTTACTTCTGGAATGAGAAGCTTTAGAAAAGCCTATATGACTGCAAGTGGCAGGAATGAAAATTGTGTTCATTTACCTTTTTTCGTTTTCTCTTCTCCAAATTTTGTTTTTCTGCAAGTGATTTAATTGCTTCAATCCAGGTATCAGCCATTCGTCTGATGCGTAACATCATCCATCTGAATTCCTCATGTCTTGACATCATTTTGTAGAGATTATCAAAGTTGATACGAATTTCAGCCTTCAATTAAAGCATTTTTAAATTTTAAATTTTAAAGAAACCCCAAAACATTAGTTATTCTTCAAACAGTGTACCTTCCAGAAGAGAAAAAACTTTTCAAATGTGAAATCTGTGCCTTACATTCCTCATTTAAAAAAAAAATAGAAAAAAGTTAGAAAAAGTCAAGTTGAGATTTCAGTTCAAATATTTCCTGGTTTCAGCTGGGATAGGGTTACGTTTCTTCATATTAGCTGGTATAGTGAGTGTTGTGGTTTGGATTTAGTATGAGAATAGTGTTGATAACACACTGATGCTTTAGTTGTGGCTACGTAGCGCTTACGCTAGTCAAGCACTGTTCAGCTTCTCGTATCCTGCCAGCGAGAAGTTGGGAGGGGGTATGGCACAGCCAGGACAGCTGACCCAAAGGGATATTCCATACCATATGATGTCATGCTCAGTATTTCAACTGGGGGAGTTGGCTGGGAGCACCACAGCTTGGCGACTGGCTGGGCATCGGTCAGGGGGTAGTGAGCAATTCTATTGTGCATCACTTACTATGTGTATTCTTTTATCATTATTATTTTATCTTCCCTTGCTGTGCTATGAAACTGTCTTTATCTCAACCCACGAGTTTTAGCTTTTTTTTGATTCTCCTCCCCAACCCACTGGAGGGGAGATGGGAAGTGAGCAAGCAGCTGCATGGTGCTTAGTTGCCAACTGGGGCTAAACCATGACAAAAGCTGGTATTTTTAAACAGACTTTTCTAAGCTACATAAATTTATGTTATTTTTATTAGTCGTATTTGGTAGCCCCAGAATATGTTTCCAGTATGTCACAATGTATTTACTTCTGCAATATAAGATTTAGTTTTTTTCATGTCCTTCATAATAGAAGTTAAAGTATCTCTAAAACACAATGTAAAATCAGAACAGTATGCTGAAGATTCGTGTACATCATGAATCTTCCAAATACAAGGCAATCTCCTCTTATACCATCAAGGAAGAAACATTACTAGAGTATAAATTTTAAAGGAAATATTCCTTTTAAAGCTAGACTGTCTAAGAACAATTGGTTTTATAAAATGAGACAGCCTGTATCTAATTTATGTAAGCAATGTTCATATACAGCGCAGCAATTATCTTAAAATACCTAAGTGCTACCTAATTACACTATAAGAGTTTAGAAACAACTCTGTATGCTGTAGGGTTTTTAAAAGAAAAAAATTAGGAGTAATCAAAATGTTACTACAAAACTGATATGCATAAAAGCCTCTTCCATTAAGGCATTTTTATATATAAGGCCCAGATTCATGGGACAATAAAAATGGACAGTTTCACATACAGTCACTTAACAGTGGTGAATAGTCTATGGATTTGCAAGTTTTCTCAGTATCTGTGTACAATATTCCATAAATTTAACACAAAAATGTTTTTAATGGAAATCTACCACCACGACTGCAGCGCAGTACAATGATGGGAGAACCTACACGATGAGCTACATAGATACAGTCAAGGATATTTTCCTTCAGTTTAGAGGAGCTGAGGAATAAATATGGTAAATTCTAGTCTTCTTAACATTTATGTGGCACAAGATTCCAGGATCTTTTGTATGAATCACAATTACTTAATTGTTTCTTGTGTTTTAACATTGTTCTTACCACTGTTTTTTGATCAGTTTCTTCATTAGGATTTTTTGCTCTCCAAGGTAAACGAGGACACCAATTTTCAACCTGTAAAACAATCCCATGAAAATAAATCATTCTATTCTACTTTCATCCTATCTACCATTCTCTCACTGCCTTTATATTACACCTTTCTATGGCTTAAATAAGGCATCAGCTGATTAGTAAGTCAGTGCAAGGCAAAACTGCTTTTTGCAAGAAAAGCTTAAGAAGACCTTTTGCAATTCAATACTATTTTAGCCTTGCAAATTTGTAACCAAAAGTCACATTTAGATATTCATTCATGATAATTAATACAGGAGTTAAAACCCTTTCAAGACAGAGGTCAGCTGTTAAATGCTCTAAATACAGTTTCTCTGAGCAGTTCCTAAATGTTTTCAAAAAACACTAAGTATTTATGCTTCTAGACCTTAAAAAATTACATATTTTGGAACATTTCCCATCTCCCTAAAATATCTTTATAAAAGGGCAAAGCCTGATAAAACCCAAGGATCAAAGTTCTACCTTGTAGCAATCTAGACAAAAAGTTGAAAGAAACATAATACCAAAACCACCCTATTTGAAGAGTATAAGTAACTATATAACTATATAACACAATTATAATGTAAGTAACGACATCCACAAGTACTAATAGCTGTAATTCTTACAGAAACATAATCAGTGCAAATGCAATACTTCTACTATTGTCAACTAGAAAAAAAAAGTACAACAGCTAGTTAGGGAAGAAACAGCAAATGGATATGAGTCACTGAAAACTCCTGTGCTCTTCCCCTAGGGATCTTGCCTGTCTTGTAGAATCTTTACCATTCACGTGCCTTAAGAAATTAGCCCATTCACTTAGGGGAAGAAGGAATCTCACTGTTGGAGGGAAACCCATGAAAGCCAGAACATAACTGTACTGTGAACAGGGAGAAATGCAAAAATTTATAGACCAGCTAAGATACCCTATCACTACTGACTACTTAGGGTTCCTCCAGTAACAGACCTGTTGAAACACAATTTTAGCTTAATCATGCTGCAGTAAGCCTGAAGCATTAGAGATTAAAAGCTTAAGATCACCAAATGATTGCCTAGAAGACGAATCACATGAGAATAAATTAATAGACATCCTAACCTCATTAAAGAAAAGAAATGTATCAAGCTTCGGTTCCTCAGACAAATTATATAGAAGCATTAATTTAAATGCTATGACTTAATCTACTCAATATATTTAATACAACATTTGAAAGCAGTCACTTGATCAACCTCGTCTGAAAACATCTGATTCTTCAGTGGTCTCCAACTCTGGAAATGTACTAGAAACTGCAGCAACTAACAATCCTAACTTCTACTAACGTAAGTTGTGGAATCACTGGTAGAAGAGAGTTGCAAGCTCCGTATTACAAATCATGCACAGTCCCAATCTCCCTTTTTTTTTTTTTTTTTATAGTACAAATAATTTTGAATTATTCCTAGCATTAAAATTGATCTATATTAAGATATGACATTTCAAGGACTACTGTACGTGCCTCTTTCCTGGCTTCACGTATTTCACATCACACCATCAGGCATCCTAAAGGAATTGAAGATTTTTCAGAGCTGCCAAGGACAGTTAGCAGAATGCCTCACTGACTGAAACACAACTCCAGTTCTTTTGTGCTTTTAGAAATATTCCCTCTACTCTGAATTACGTTACAGCAATTCTAACCACAAATAAACACTTAAGGATTAGACTCAAAGTAATATCAGTGTATGCAGTTCGTCTAGCACTTGTTTTTCCTTATTGATATTCAGTCAATTCCTTTTTTCATTGGAAAGAGCAACTCAACTTACCAGAGGATTTTTGAATACACACTCTTCAAAGTATTCTTATTTTTGAGAGTGGTAAGTGCACTGGGAAGAATGCATAGGCATCCTCTTATAGAAAAAGGAAAGATTTCTGCCCATTTTTATAAGCCAATGGCTCACAAAGAGTTGTTATATGGGCAGATAATAATTAACAAGAGCACCGAGAAAGCAAAGATGAAGCAAACAAATCTGTCATACCATGGGAAGGGGAAAGAAGAAAAAACCTTATTAATTTAATGTATTGACTCAAGGGGAAGTGGGGACAGAGAGGCAAAACACTGACAAACTAGCCAAACTAGAAACTTTAATAGTGAATTCCAGGTATTCTTGGGCAAAAAAGATCACGGGTATGCACTGCCCTAAGACGGAAGCAAAACCAGACAAAATGCTAATACAAATGCTGTTGTTCAGAACATGAGTTAATTTTGCAGATAATTAACGAATCAACTGGAATTACTAAGTCATTGTTCCAAGAGAAACTGAAAGGAAAATCAGAATACGACGGCAGCACGCAGAACACTCAAATACCCAACACTGAAGCTCATGCACCAGAAGTCACTCCTGGATCATAGTAGATATTATCAGGTGGATACAGAGCGAAGAAAGCAGAAGTGAAAAACTACAGCAAGGAAGTCTACACAAGTCATAACATTTGTATTTAGAGGTACCTAGTACTCAAGAAATACCACACTTCCAACAAAAACAAAGTTTCAGAGGGAACAGGGATGTTTCTCTCCATCCCCAGTTCTTGCTTCCCTGTTTAGTGAGAGCTACAGATGATGAACAGTCTATATACACTTTGGTAAAAGGGAGAGGGATTTCAACCTATGCAACTACACAAGGTATCTACGACTTCAGAGACAGCCTTTGTAGAGCTGTTGGAAAAGGAAACTATAGACTGACAGGCTGCTTCTACAGAATTAAAAAGCCTGCTGATTCCATGATATTTACGCAAGATATGTAGCAGGCTGCTAAGTTTTTTTTGCTTCTTTCCTCAAAATACACAGCAACAGCATTTTTATATGTATTTCAAGTAAAAAGCTTCCAGTTAACTGTGTTTTGCATTGCACTATGTAAAATTAAGGTCTACAGAGTACAAAGTAAAGACTACTTAAAAGTCCGGTAAAGAAACAGAACTCAATATTTTGTGTCAGAATTAAAAGCAACAGCTTGCACTAACCCAGGTAAGTAGCAAAATGAACTTTTTAGCCCCATGTAACGATACATAGTACAGCAGAATACAGACTATTTCTCCTGCATCATTTCTGAAAGATGTGTAAAAATAATCTAAATAACCGTAATTGTGGGCCTTTTTCAAGACAACCACTTTCTGCTCTTTCATTACTTGGCCTTCCTCTCTTGCCCAGTGTACCAGTATTCAATTCAAACTGAGCACTTAAGCATTTCCTGTCCAGAACATGCGATTTCTCACCTATAAGCCTAGGAACTACTTCTAATTGCAGCTCTTGGCAGGACCTACAGTTTCATGAGAACTTCAGATGACCTAGAAAGTGGGTGGGAGGGTTTTTTTGTTTGTTTGTTTTTTAAAGAACCATGTATTGCCGCTTTGGCTAATCGCTTTAGGGTTTCTCATACAGAACACCACAAGAATGCCTATAACTAAATATGAAACTTATGTGGTTAAGTAATTTTCTTGGTTGCCTTGCATGACCCAAATATGGGTATCTCTAGATGCACTCATCATTTCTGAACAAGTCCTGCAGCTGTTCTTCTCAGATTCAGACTATTAACCACTGCCATGGGAACTTTTTGAAAACAAAGGTGGGTGCTACAGTTATTGAAAAATGCGGGAGGATGCTCATGATCTTTTTCCCAGCAGATACCGGTGAAAACGTAATCCATTTCTCTCAGACTATTTGAAGTAAGATAAGTACAAGTCAGGTTTTGTTTCAGTGAGTACTAACTTCCAACTATAGATATGGGAGAAAGAAAGGTAAGGAATGTCTAGAACTGCTCAGATTAGCTTGAGTGGAGGCCTTAAATCTCCTTCATCTTGTGTGACAAATAAGCACCAAGTGATGCAAGCTCTGCGAAAGCACCTGGTGCCCTGAATTTGCTTTTCTCCCCTTGCTCCCAAACTGCCTAAAGAAAGCCTATCAGCTTTCATTGACACTACCAGGGACGAGACAGATATAGGGCAGGGAATGTAAGGGAAAGAATTAGGGGCTTTGTTATTGTCATGGTTTCAGCTGGGATAGAGTTAATTTTCTTCCCAATAGCTGGCATAGTGCTGTGTTTTGGAATTGGGGTAAAAATAATGTTGATAACACACTGATGTTTTCAGTTGTTGCTGAGCAGTCAAGGACTTTTCCGCTTCGCATGCTCTGCCAGCGGGGGTTAGGAGGTGGATGGGGAGCTGGCGGGGGCACCGCCAGGACCGCCGCACCCGGCCAGCTGACCCTGACCCCGGCTGGCCAGAGGGATGTTCCATACCATATGACGTCATGCTTGGTTTATAAATTGGAGTTGGCCAGGGAGTGGGAATCACTGCTCAGGGACGGGCTACCGATCACTGGGTGGTGAGCAATTGTTGCTTACATTCCTTTATCAGTATTATTATTATTATGATTATTATTATTATTTCCTCTTCCTTTGCTGTTCTATTAAACTGCTTTTATCTCAACCCATGAGTGTGTTTTCCCAATTCTCTCCTCCATCCCACCTGGGGCAGGGAGGTGAGAGAGCAGCTGTGTGGTGCTTTAGCTGGGCTAAACCACAACAGTTTTGCAATACATTTTCTGGAAGCTCCTAATACAGAAGAGGGTGGTGAGGTGGGAGTCAGGGGTGAACCTGCTTTGGTTGATAGGTCCTAACAAAAAAATTTGCAGAAAATGCAACAGCATTAAAGCGTAATTTGTCCTGGACCAGGAATATTTGTCATCAAATAACATGTACAACGGGAAAAAAAAGTGTGAGTGTGTATACATACAAATGTATGCATAGATGTGTATGTATATGATTATAAACAGGAAGATAATACAGCATGTGCTAAGGCTGCAGTATGCAGTTACAAATCTGGTATTGTTCCATTCAAATGCACCTTTACTCTGTCATTGGCAATGATGACAGAAAGGGTTATGATATCACTAAAGCGGGTCTAGATGAAATCTCCATGAGAAATGTACAAATACTTCAGCTTTATATTTGGTTAGGTACAGAATATCCATATGCAACAAGTCCTAAGTTTGAGCAACGGGAAGAAGGGCAGTGGTGTTTGTTTGGATCCTGCTCTTCAACTTGTTTATGTGTTTCATTTAATGATTTAAGACAAAATACAGAAGTTTTGTCTGAAGAAGGAACCTAGACTCCTCTTCCCCCTTTCCAGAACAATGTTCCTCTCACTGGGTTAGCATCAGTTCTTTTGCTAGCTTATTCTCTCCATAGCAACCATTACACTGTCATGCACATGATTAAATAGGAAGAATGTGACATCAGACTACAGATTAGCAGTTAAAGAAGATTGTTGGGAAGCAGCAACTGCAGATTTCAAGACTGACCAGTTTTTGGATGAGTGATAGAAATGCTAAGCTATTATTCAGAACACACTATATTTATCTTTGTACTATCTTATTTTTTTAATAAGATCAGCTCTGCCTCCCGTACCTGGTGTTGAATTCAATGCCAATCAAATGTACTACATAGTCTTCGATCATGCTCAAGAAACTAAGACCACCTGAGAAGTCAAGTGTTCCCTACTTGTTTTTGAATCACAATAGACACAGCACTGTCTAGAGCATATGTAGCTAGCTGCATATGGTTAGGTTGCATGGTAGCTTAGAAGTTCAAAATTTGCTACATTATTCCAGATATTAGTGAACAAGTTGGTGTTCTGAACTGCTCTGGGGAGTGAATGCCTGGGTTCTGCTTAAACTGAACTCGAGAGTTTCTCTAGTCCCTTACCATGGACAATCAGAGTGACTTTATCTTTATGTAGCTTATTGGTGAGTTAACATGAAAAACAAACAAACAAACAAAAACACTAAGAAATTAGGAAAGTATGTGCTATAGAAGTTTTGCAGGTATCTGTTCTAGTAACTCTTCCTCAGAAACACACCAAAACTGAAGGGATGTCAAGACTGCAGCACTTGACTATAGTAGAGAGCAAGTACTTCCAGCACGGTTATAAGAACCTGGCAAATATCTGTAGCACTGGGGTAGTCTGAGCATCTTCCAAACTGAATGAATGTATACTCTGCCAGCGGCTCTCCACATCCAAAATTTCAGGAAGTTCTTTATGCCCCCCGAGTCATAGTGGGAGTTTAGTAAAGCAGAAGATGAAGGGTACTCTCTCTGAACACCTGGGATAATCTTCATTTTGGACTCTTCCAAAGGGCAGGTGCAGCCCATCGACAGGGAAACTAAAGCAACTTTCTTTGCACATCAGGTGCACAGCATTATTGCTTAGCGTAATTCTATCCATGGTGAAGTGCTGCTATCAAGTATCTTATGTCAGTCCCAGAGTGGGAAATAAAAAAAACAACAGTGCTGCAATATCTGCTGAAAGAAGATGCATCTTTAAATTTATGTAATGCAGAAGGCAGACAGAGGACTCGTAACGTTCACATGGAAAATCCATTTGAGAATCTGATGTGAAAGAATGGCTCCCATTGGGAAGGTGAGTTTCTCAACTCCTCTAGAAGCTGTAATATCTATATTTTGGTTAGAATTGCTTTAGTGATAGGTAGTCATTTTGAAGGTGCTACAAAATCTGCAGTGTGCAAGATGACTGCCTGCCTGATTAGTAAGATGGAGGAGTGTACAGGTAACTTTGGATTTGGTTGTTTCCAAAGACAATCCCAAGCATTAGGTACGTGCAGTCCCAGTGACACTGCAACACAAAACTTTATACATAACCATTAATCATCAAATGGTCTCTTATCTAATTTCAGTAATGTGCACTGAATTTGATTCCTCTCTTACATTAGCATCCACATGTTTTCCAGTAAGACAGAAAAATACTAACTGTGGTTTGAAGTGACTAAGGTAGAAAAGATAACTGAGCCCAAATGGCCCAAATCCAGGCCAATACACTAATGGATGATTTGGGAACAAAGTACTGACTATCATTAACATTTTAATTTCTTAGGTACACATGTAAGATGACTAAAGAAGTTCAAGTTTTTGCTGCTTTACATTTCAGACAACAATACTATATTTGTCAATTTTCTGAGTAATTGTGTAGAATTCAAAGAAGCTGGTTTGGTGTTAAATTACAATGAAGAACTGCAAATCATGAACTCACCTCAATGTCAGAAATTAGCTTGCACATGCAGTGGAAGTTGTGGAAGGGGGGACTTGCACACTGCAAACTGCAGTAAACCATCAAAACCACAAGGATTTGGGGTACAAATACGATTTCCAGGTGTTTTCACTAAAATGTGCCTCAGACTACAGCTTGCATTCTGGAAGCAAACCCACATTCAAAATCACCTTCAATTTGTATTTTTCAGCTCCATCTCTCAAAGCAAAAGTAACAGTGTAAAGAAAAATACTACTGCAACCAAACCATGCATTGTGTTTCCATCATGTCTGAAGAACTGAAAACAAGGATTCTCTCTAGTGGCATGCTAGCACATGCACAAAAGCTATAGGAGTCTCAAAGACTGGTCTTTGAAACAGTTTTAGTCTTTTGAAGCATTGGATCCACTTCCAAGGTGGGTACCAAAAATTACACTTGCACCTGAAAGGCGAGCTGGAGACCCAAAGCCTGGGATTTCAGTAAGAATCCACTTTTTTTTTTTTTTTGTTGAGATGGGAAACTGTGTGCAAAATTCATTTTCTAGAAGATATTTTTAAAAGCTTCATTCTTCAGCTGCAAACTGACATTTTGTGGTAAAATTTATTTTTGTACTGTCTCAAAATTCATTTTTTCACATTTCTCCCCAGAGGCAATGCCATCCACGACAATTATAACGCTGCCAGTGACATTACAGTGTTAAACAACTGGCTTTTTCATAACTAAATGCTAAGTTTGAAAGGAAGTAACTCCTCGCTATGGGCGCAAGTTTGTATCACAGTTAAAAGAAAACAAGTCCCAGCTATCCAGAAACTCTAGAGTTAGCTTAACTTGCTTTTCAATTTTTGTTACTTCTAATCCCTGTCTTGCCCTGTTATTTGAGAGAATGTAAGTCTGGTTTTGCTATTCAGGCTATTTCTGTCTCCTCCAGTCTTTCAAAGCCTCTAGCACAATTAGTGTTAGGAGGGCTGCACGCCCTGTTAGGAGGATTGCGTATCATCCACCGGGAGTGATCCACTGCCTGCAGCAAAACAGCAAGATAGAAGTGCAAAAATCCACACAGCTTCATCTGCAAGTCTGTACAGGGAAGAGCTGTAAATGAAAAACATAAGCCTGAATGTGTTGGATTGCTTCTTGCTTTCCTTCTGCTCAAGCAGCCAAGACACCAGAAGTGGAGAAGCGCCGTTCAGCTAGTTGTTCTGATGCTCCTGCAGGAGTGCCATCCAAAGCAAACCAGAGGTGGCAGGACTGCTAATGCTTGCGCTTGTGCAGGCACTGCAGAAGAGAACTTGGGGCAGCCTGGATTTTTGACTGCGCTGTTTCTGTTTTGCAGACACACGTGGTGGAAACATAATGAGGGGACGTAACAGATATTCAAAGACTGGGGTTTAATCCAAGCTTTGTTTCTAAACCTTTTCATAAACTGTGGGCAAGTGACTTTGTGTCTCTGACCTATATTACAAATCAAAATGTAATATTTCAGGCTTCTTTGTTTACAAGTTTAAAACAGCATTACAAAGAGTGCTAGATGAGTGTAACATAGTACCCTAACTGAATTCCTTCAGAAGAAAAAAGCAGACCCTGAAAGAGTATGCCAAACTACAGCCGCTTGTCACACTAAATTGTAGAGGCAATTTTAAGAGCAAAAGTAGAAATATGCACAATTTGATGCCTATTCTGTCCTTTCAAACTGAGATCGTGAATAATTTGATGCATATATTGCCTTTTCAAACAGAGCATGTGTACACAACCATCTTAACCCTATACTGTAACCTTAAAGTAAAAAAGAAAAATCTTAACAGTAATAGCCTTCCAGTACCCTAATGTATTTTAATATTTTAAATCAGCAGTTTTGACTTGAGATCTCTGTAGACACATTTACCATTCAACTGTGCAACTATACTATAAACTGTCAACTCTTCATCACTGTCCACTTTGACAAATTGCTCTTGCAACAGCATTTCCAAGTTATCCTTAGCAGCCAACACACCTCATAAATCCACATCATTGTAGTGTTATTAGAATTTCATTTCATGCTTGCATTCACAAACATTTAAGCTTCCAACCTCTGCTGCTGGGCATTAATCATGGAATTAATCACAGGATTAAGAATGCCAAATTTAAACTCAAGGTTAATAACATGCTCACCCAGTATTAGTTTTACATTCTGTCATGGGAGAACACTTTTAAAAAAAACAAAGTACAAGACCTTTGTCTGAAAATCCCAAATATACACACAGACTAATTGTACTGTTGTTCCATTATGAAATGAGAAGTTGCGCAAATTCAGTCTTGCTGCTTAAAGAAAAATTTCAAATCCCTAGACCCTTGAAAAAACAAGCATTTCACCTCTATAAATCTGCTTGCATTCTGCCATGAGGATGAGCTGAAAGAGCAATTATGAAAAAACTAACAGCATCAACTGAGTTTTCAAAACTGATGATCAGAGAAAACTGTCACAGAAAATACTGTGATTTAACAGAAATACAAAATAATAAGCGTCATTTAAGAATATTACATTCTCACATTCAGTTGGCATGAATCTTAATTTTTAAGATACATCTGCATTAAAAACATGAAGCACCAGCTGGTTGACAGAATACTACTGCACAAACATAACTCTGCTGATGTCAAAACATCACCTTTTAGTACAAACTCAGATCAACTTCAGAGGATTATGAAACTGTATCTCTAGCTTCTATGATAAACAACAGGATAAATAACATAGTCATCCTGTATCTTTCCCTTCCCCAGCTTTATAGCTCATAAATAAACCAACGCTTGGTAATAGCAATGGAATGAGTCAAATTTTTTATTTAACCCAGCCTTTTTTATTTCTTCAGATATATGTTTTGAATGTGCATTTAAACTAAAACTGCTGCGTCAAGAAACGTCCCCAAAAGTTCAATGACAGTCAACTGAGTAAATTAACAGAAACTGCTTTCATTACAATTGAGTTACTTATATAATACTGTTTTAATCTCAGATACATAATTTTAAAATCCTGCCCCTCCCAATTCTGCAGTAGCTACAAAATTAATATTGGTTTGCAATTCTGCAGCCACATTGGCTCTTGCAGTTCTTTACAAGCAGTAAGCCTCTAGACATCAACACTACTTCCAAGATCAATTGCCATAAGTTATCAAAAAATTTTCTAAGAAGAAAGAAGAGGTCAAGTGATCAAATACAGCTGACTTTCTGGCACACACACTACAAGCCAGTAATATAGTTCATAATAATTGATTGACAAAATTCATTCTTGGAAAACAAGTATTACTCAGGAAACAGGAAATCTGTACAAAAAGCACCAAGGCAAGCACCTTATTCAGCTGTGTACAAAACCGGGCCTTTTGTTCTGACAGGTACCAAAAGCTTTAGCCAATATATCTGCAACTTCACTCAAAAACATGACTTTTAGGTTTATTTGTTTTCTATTAACAGATTGCAATTCATGAAGAGCCTCCAAGTAGGAAGTGGCCATGCTGCTTAGGGCGATGTACCATCTAGTTTCACTTTCCAAGTTTTACATTCCAAATGCCTCCCTATTACTACCTCAGGAGCTACACAAAAAGCAACAGAAAGTGTTCAGAGGCAAGGATCTATGACAGAGCTTCATAATTCAGTTTAACAGGATACCTTGTGTGGACTCCCTGGAGAGTTGCTGCTTACATCACTTCAATTATAAACATTAGAATTCTCTAGGCTGGAAACACCTGTAGGACTTATGAATAACAGCAACACACTTCATAATAATTCTGTTCTAGTAGCTTTTTTGTCTGTATGGAATTTTTCTGAAGTTATGATTTCTTTTGAGAAAAGTTTGCAACAGTTACCAAAACTATGGAGACACTGTGATGTTCCCCTTCTACAGAGTAAAAGATTACTGACCTCACTGAGGTAAATAAAAAAGGAGCATGTGGACCCATCTACACCATAACTTGCATAACAGGGATCTGATCGCCACATATCTTTCATCCACTGTAACAGAACGAAAAACAGTCTGTTAGGTTTAAGTACCATGTAATAGCTCTATACTATTTCACACTGAACCGAGGAATAACGGGGGAAAGCTGCAAGAGACTATATCCAACCAGATAAAAACAATAAATTACAAAAAAGGAATTTTATTAATATTTTGCAGCATACTGCATCTCTGCATTCAGCTATGTTGGGGAAGTAACTATATACCAGATGTGAGCACAGTTTATACAAACTGGTAACCAGGCAAGCAGAGACAAATATCAAAAGGAGAATATAATCAAGATCCAGACATACGGGTGTGGCTGGCCTTGACTGCATTGCCCCCCCTTATTACACTTGCTCTGAAATTTAACAGATCATTTCAGTTACCAAGATTGAAATCTGCCTGATTCTGCCAAGAATCTGACATTTCTGCAGAAGCAAGTAATTAATTTAAATTCAAATAATGTATTACATAGTCACTATGCAGCCAGTTTGTCAAAATGGATCAAAACACAGATGAGATTTTTTAAAGAATAGTACTAGGAATTTTATTTAGAGAAAAAAGGCAACATAATTTCACATATACTTTGGCAGTTATTTGTTCTCACTTTCAGAAATAAATTGTACTACTTGATACTGATATTTAAGTGTCCAGCAATTTTACTGTTGTCCCCCACTACTAAAACAGTATCTTTATATTTGAAAGGTATCTTGGGGGAAAAAAAAAAAAAGACGACCTCTGAGTCTGCAACTTTTGATTTCTGGGTTGGTGGTTCTTTTTTGTTTCCCTTCCAACTGAAGTCTGATGACTTTCAGTATTTGGCCTTTCCAATGGCTTTATTAGTAAAATATGGGATTTATGTAGACAGCTGTGAACCCCAAAGCTCTGGTTGCACACTTAGTGCAACGTCTAGCTTGTGAGCAGAAGAGGCCGAATGCTTTTAACAGAAAAGTGGAAGGGAGGAACCGGGCAGAGCTGTTGGCAAAGAGGGGAAAGAACTGTAAACAAATGTCTTGCTGAAACGCCAAAAGGACTGGAGTGAGGTACACACAGAACCCCAGTCCTGGGGTAGGGGAATGCCAAATGACTCATAATGGGGAAGAAAAACAGGGCTTTTAAAAAGGAGAAGAAAGTTTCTGAATAACAGGACAGCGTTCTAATAACAAGGCATTTTATTAAATAATATAGCATTTTAATATAATATGGCATTTTACGCCTGTCTTAATAGTATGCCACTATTTCTCTGCAGCAGTAGTATTAAAAGCCTGAGGTGGGCAGTGCTGTAGTGACACGCACTCCTAAATATCCTTTTTTCCTTTTTGACCCATTTATGCCACTGTCTGAGTAGTGGCCTCTTGCAACATTCAGTTTTCAAAAGAACACACATAGTAAGATTAAAAACAGATCAGTTACCTTTATTTTCCCTTCACAGTGAGGAAAACCATCCATAGGAGGCAATTCACACTGTTCTTGGGCTCCATTTATGAGATCTAGAGAGAAAGATAGACCGTAACTGAATTTCATTTTACAGTTCTGACAATGCCAAACGAATCCTTCCTTTTATTTTCATGACCCCACAATCCAGACTGACTGAAGAGTTCCAACGTGTAATATTTGTTATAGCATTAAAACTCAGCGTGCTCTTTTTTGACGATAGAAGAAAATGGTTGCATAGATTTCAACTCTGACTTCCAGTAAAAGTGCTGAATTACAAAAATGGGTCTATGAAGACTTAAAAACTAAACTAATCCATACTGAAACTAATAAAAAGCAAAATATCTTCCTAAACAAAGGGTGTTTAAAACTACTAAATTGCAACAATTCGTTTCTGATTCTCAAACATTTGTAAGATGTATATTGCTCTTAAATATTAAAACTAGATTTTCAAGCTCTGTTACCACTTTATCAAATACCCATGATCCACAACTTGGCATCAGAAATACGACCCAATTAATAAATGTTGCAATATGATCTAAATTTACAAGTGAGTAGCACTATGTCACATCTAATGAGAAAAATTTCCCATGGTCTCCCAAGATTTTTTTTCTTTTTTGCCTATTTTAATATTTTGTGATTCTATTTTTTTGCAACACATTAAAGAGTATAATACAGACAAACACTTCCAGCCCATGAGCCAAGGAAAAAAGAAGCAGTTTTCAAGGACATTACCACATCAACTCCAGGATGGGACTTTCTTCTAAGAACTTAGAAGGCCTTTAAGGCAAGAAAAATTATTAACAGGGTGGAGAGATTCTTGCCAAAGGCAGTGGAGGATAAGGTTTTCAAATTAGGTAGTTCATCCCAGAGTTATCTAAATTATACCTGCATCATTTCTGGCTTTTCCCATGGGCAGGAATAAAGATCATTAAAGCCAGCCAGCCAGCCACCAACCTAGGAACACTTCATGCTATGGCAGATATAGCGCATGATTTCACCCAGAATATGCTAATCGGAGATGTCAGAAAAAAAAAAACCCAGGCTGCAGCACTAGAATAGAGTAGGGACAAGATCAGTGGATAAAAGTTAGGACACTGTATTATATACAAATCCATCTCCTAATGTACCTGAATATTCCCCCCCCCAATAGTTTCTTTTAAAGATAAAAACTCAAAATGTGAACAAAGCATTGCAAAATGGAATGCATGGGGAAAGAAAATCATGCCAGGAAGACACTTATTTGGCAGTCTCTGCAGCAGCAGTAATTTGACAAACTGAGCAGTACTGCCACTGACAATAACACCGAAGGAAAGTCATTTTAAAGATGAATTTGTAATTTCAAATCAACATGCACTTTCAAAATATTCTCCCTTATCTTCTTATCCTTATAGGATTCTTGCACACTAGACCACAGATGTCTACGGCTCTGATTTCTGCTCCAAGTAAGAACACAGAGAACATGCATAGAGATATCAAGAATTTAAAAGTATGTTTTAAATTCAGTCAGTACAGCTAGATAAAAATGGCACTTTTTGTTTTACTACAGTTCAGGAATCAGACTTGAATCCTGATTAAATCAGTGCTTGAGATCAGAAAGTAACAAACCTACCTTAAACCTTAAAGAGTCATGGTTAAAATTATAGCAATTTTCAGTAATCAATATAATGCCATTAGAAGAGTTTTATGGTCTAAACTGTGGGCTTTTTTTTTTTTTAATACAAACTCATAAGCCTGAATACAAAGTAAGTACAGAGCTTTTCATAAGGCATGTCAAATTCAGATCTTCCTAAAATATAAAAGAGATCTGAAATCTATGATGTAACATGAGAGATGCAGTTTAGCCTCAGGGGAAGTTCAACTTTCAGCATCATACAGAACTTAGAGTTGAAAATTCTGAATGTCTGGGCAATTCTATTCAGTCAAACAAGTTTTCTTATCAATTTTAGTTGCATTTGGACAAGTTATACTTGCCATGCCCCCCACTCCCCCCTTAGCTACTATATATAGAACGAACCAACCGTAATTAGCAACTTTCAGAAAGGTAAGAGACAACTATTAAACCCTTAAACAGAAGGTATTATTAATGGTATTCAACATGCATTTCCACATACCTTTTCTGCTGCAACAGTGCTTTCTTAAGCGGTATCCTTCCTCAGCTGCTACCCACCCCTCACCATGACAGCATTACCATTCACTTGACTCTTGGCTGGATCACTGATATGGTATCAGTTAAAAATAGTTCTTGCCCAAAAGTATTACTTGAAATCAGAAGCAATTTTTTGATTGGCACTACAGAGGAAGCAAAGCAGAGGCGGGAATGACAGCCCCCCAAGGGCTGCAGCTGCAGGAGGTGCCGCTGGCACTGCCTAGCAAAGCCACTTAAGAAAGCGTAACATACAGCCTTTGCACTGCTTGCTCTGGGCTAAACGATCCTCCTCTGCAAGATGGTCGTTCCTCCTTAGTCCTGATGTTACACCTTCAGCTCCTTATTTGTCAAAAGCAGAAAAGTACTTGAAAGCTGCTCTTCAGCCCTTTCTGTTGATTGCAAGGTTATAGCTTGCCAACAGGGAGGCTCCATGAACCTTGCCTTTTATCTCAAGCTAACTATGCTATCATATGACTGTCTTCCAATTCAGAGGGTTAGTCAAGCAAACCCTCTCTTCTTCTGAAGTCCCTTTAAGTACAGGGCAATACATAAACACAAGCTATAATTCTTTATTAACAGCATAAACATCTAGTATGACAAGTTTATCACTCATATTGCATTTTAATGGGTATCTCATGATCTGTCAAAGAAAGGAAGGATGGAGAAAAAAACCCACAAGATACAGAGAATAGCCTAATTTTTGGTAGATATGCTACCTGTACGCTAGCTGTAGTCTAGATACCTGTTTGCTTTTGTCATGTGTAAACACATTTTCTGCATGCAAGTGTGTTTTTGCAGATGATCTTTGCTATTGTTCATTGTTCAGAATGTTTTACAGGATCCCTGTATTTGCAAGATCTACTTACATGAATAAAAATCGCCTTCTTACAACAGTCACATATTGTACCCACCATACACTTCAACAGCTCAGATCAGCTGTAGCACTACTACACACAGATACTCTCCAAGCAGAAAGCCAACTCCCCCTGCTCTCCTTGTTCCTGCCCATTACAAGAAGTAAAAAGCAAGAGCCACACATTTATGTCAGCACATGCTACAGCTTTTCTCAGGCTTCTGGTCTGCCCTGTGGCCAGCTGCACTAGGGCTTTTCCAGAGCAGTCCCACTCTTGCTCTTCCACTGGGATGTTTTGCATACAAACAGCATACTGATCTCCCCAGGATAATCTGTATGTATACGGAATACAGAACTCTAACACCCACCTTTATCACCTCAAACTACGTTAAAATGCTTGGAGGAGTATTCATGCCTCTAGTAGTATTTCCAAGAGTACCTGGCATCCTTCCCTGTCCTTGCCAACAACAGTAAATACTCCTAGGTTTCACCTTCCTCAAAAATGATAACACCTTTTTTCCACCATTACAGACTCTGAAGATGCTTCACATGCTCACCGGCTTCCCACTCAGCCATACCATGGATCTGTCCCAAACACCTATACCAACTGTCATTTGCTTCATTCACAGCTACTAATCAGGAAATAGTACAGTGAAGGCAGTTCTATAAAGCTTAAATACAAACTGTCCCAAGAAAGAATTTATGTAAAGCATTATCCAGAGCAGAACAAAATGTAGCAATATATGCATGTAAGATGAAATAAAACTGAAGGAACAGGAGAAGCACTAGAGAAAAACAACTCTGTTCCATCTGAGTACTCCCTAAACAATCTTACCTTCGTGCCCTATATTTGCAAAATAGGAAGCTAGCTGACCTAATCAGACTGGAAACACATCTACATCAAGAAGAGTTGTCCAAAGCAACACACTGTCTGCAGAAATGGGCAAGACTTGAACATACTGGTTTTCACACATAAGCCTAAGAATTAAATGCAAAAGTCTGAATTCACTTGTGAATAATTTTGATAGTTCCAGTCAACTACTACTTGCACTGAAGCTGTACCCTTTCTTCTTGGCCATAGTCAGTGTGAGTTCTAGGCTGAGAAATATCCCTTTCTACTTTCTTCTTCCTTAATGATCAGAACCTGTATGAAGGATTAAACTTCAGCTCCTCTAGCTGCTCACTACTAACTAGTCATGGAGGGTGTGCTGGAGCCTCTCAGTAACAGCCAGTAGCCCCTGGGCAACAAAAAGGCTCTTTTCCCCATCCTTACTAAACCAGCTGTTCTGAACTATAGTTATAAACATGAAAACATCCTTGTAAAATACCTAAAGTCAAGGAAGCTGTGACCAGCCTCTTTAAATAAAAAATCATAGCTACAAATTAACAGTCCAGCTTGCCCTCATCAAACCATGCTGCCCAGCTGGAGCAGGAGAAGCAGCAAGGGCTGGACAGTATTCTCTAGCATGTCTATAACTCAGTGTGGGCCCATACTGCCAAATGAGCTCACTCCCTTCTTCGTGCACAGGCTTCGATCATCCAGGCTAACTAGGAGCTGGCTCTTCTTAAACAGGAATCTAGAGGTGAACAAATCCTGTGTATCCCATGGACAGATGGGACCAACCTCAACCTGATACCAGCAATTAACGCTTTTGAATGGATCCCAATGACAGGGGAGATGAAGCAAGTGGAACCCTGGGGATGCTGACCTACACATGTGGATCTCCCAAAGTATGAAAACCAAGTATTAAAATACAAGTCAAGAGTTTAGAGTTTCTTCATCATCTGGAGATGATGGAAAAACCCTAGTATCTTATGAAGATTCTTGTTAAAAAGGTCTGGATAGAAGCAGCCTGCTGCTTCTAAATTCATGTTGGCTAGTTCTTTCCTGAAGGAAAAAATACATTATTAAGCCAAGACATTAAAGTTACTTTTGTTGGAAAATAGTATTTGAGAAACCAGCAGGATTTTTATCCTTAATTAGGATTTATGTAATTTAAAATGCAAGTTCTGAGATCTCTTTTCCCAGACAAAACTTAGAACTTCCAGCCAAAAAAGTTAGAAATACAGCAAATGTCATGCCAGTACAAAGCAATAGTAGATAACACAAAGACTGTTTTCTCTTAAGCTTTGTGTGAGACATATTAATTTCTACTCTACAGATACCTAAGCTTTTTGAAGTCATGCACAGCTTATTTCCTCTTGACTGCTGTTATGCAAAGACATAATTACTAATTTATGACATAATTATCTCATATGATGTTACATTAAAAGTCAATGCAATGACAAATTGAAAATATGAATGTGAGTACATTATAAACCTAGGAGCACACAGTTGTTACAGATTATCCTGGAAAAAATGCAAAATATTGATAAAACACCAAGCAACTCTAGATTTAAAAAAACTATTTAAATACAGTGCTCTGTTTGTGAGGTCCTGGGATATTCAATATATAACTAACCAAAACTCCATCCCCATATTTAGAAAGGAGCCATATGTTCACTTTGCAAATGTCTGTGGCTGTTTAAAGACATAGAGCTCTGCAGCTGAGATCGTTAGTGCACAGCAGGTGAAACTGAACTTGTGAACAATCATCAGTTATTTCCTTGCAAAGTCTGGCACGTTAGCATGAATGACTTGGCAGATTTAAGATAAGCCACCCAACCTTGCACTGGAAAAGATACTTCTCCCTTGTTGCTCTATACGAGCAACTACACTGGCTGAAGTCCCATGCCTTTGACAACACCCTCTTTAAACACCAGTTCACAGGTACAGGTCTTCATTGTCTCTTGCAATTAAACTCCATGTCCACAGGTTTAGTGGTTGGTTTTAGTGAAGGTCTATAACATCCAAGAGAGGATTATGTGGTTAAAAGCATAATCTGTGATAAGGAATTGTTTTTCTGTTTGCTTCCTAGGACTCTCTAACAAAACAGTAAAAATAAGTAATAGTGAGTGGTACATACATATTTTGTCCCTTTCCTACATTGCACCATCCTTCAAATAATGTGAAGGAGCTAAAAATTCTGCTTCAATTTTTCTCCATCAGACAGTTAGGAAGTCTAGAAATAATCCACTAAGACAGTAAGCTGAACAGTTATAATTAGTTACTCAGTAATGACTTGTTTATTGCTAGGTATTCTATTTGTCATAAAGTTTTAAAATAACAAATGAATAAAAAGCAACTGAAAAAGCCACAATAGTGTTGAAATAGAAAACTGTGACACCAGCAGCATATTCAGATTGCTAAGGACCAGCTCTTCATTGTTCAGAGAATGGAAATATCTTAAGAATTTAACATGACACAAAAGTTTGTATACTTTGGAACCTTGAGGCCTTGAAACCCCAGATTTTTAGACTAGTGCAAAAAAGCATATTAGAATATCTTTTGATGATATATAGCACAGATAATAGCTCAACTCAGTGTTTCCTATCAGCAGATCTCATAAAATCAGGAACCTCCTTAGTGTTAAAAGGACAGAGTAACCATATCCAATCAAGGCTATGCACTAATTTTATGTCTATTTGTTCTCTTTCTGGTTTTGAGCATTAAATAAAAGTACTATTCTTACTTTAGCTCATGGGCCCATTTTCTTGTTTCTATTTCAGTTCTGTTATCTGGTATCTACAGTTAGACACAACACTGTAGTTAAGGCTGGTTTAGTTTGTGTAAGGTCTCCTTTCCCTTCTCCTACTAATTAAACACATTCTCAATATCATTCACATTTTTCATCTCCAGCTGGTAAAATTTCTTCAAAGAGAGAATTTGCAGTGTGAGCTGAAAGCACTATCAACATATTCAATGAGCTAAAGGTTTCAAGATTTTGAATGCAGAGCACAAAATGCTTTCCACTAACATTTTAGAAACTTCAGCAGCAACGCATTGGTACACTTTAAAGAAAATGAACTTTTCTACTTCTAGTCCATCCTCACACCAGCTCTGCTGCTGTATTCCATTAACGCTACTGAAATCAATGCAGTGTTAAGAGAATTCAGGTAGTAGTCAAGTGGTTCATCAAAATGCAGCCCAGGGGACCACTAACAGTCCCTTCAGCACTACTAATACAGCTTAGCACTGCAGTGGAAAATATTCACGTGTGGTCCTCTGCACAGTCATTACACCGTGCTGCAACAGCAAGGCTTGAAAACATACAATTCTCCTCAGCTCCACGCTACTGCCTTTGTGGGATGCAAATTGACAGCGAAATGGGAAAAAACGCTTGGCATTATATACAGTGTGGAAAAAGAATACAATGGATAATGCACAATAAATACGAGTCAAAGCAAAGCATTACCCGGAGAAAGCTGTAATCTATTTCGATTCAGTTACAGCCAGTGCAGCTCACATCCTATTACATCTGGATGTACACACTGACGTTCTGTGAGGACAACTTTGTTTTTTAAGGTATGAAGATACAGAACGTTGTACGTACTATGTTAACTGAAGAAAAGCCTGCTGTAGTCCTCTTAGGAGGACAGCTTTGGAAATTCAAAGCAACATGCAGTATCTTCGCTTTTTTTAATCTAGTTTGCCTCTGCAAGTACAGGACTATGGGTCAAGCTATGGTTGCAGACTGTTAAAATTAGTAACAAGGCTATTGTATGTGTAACAAAGTTCACCAGAGAGCCATGGAAACAAATCAACTGATCATGAAGTTACCTGAGTCCTCCTCCCCACCTAGAAGGCATCAGTGTGTCAGCCCCAAGTCTTTAGGAAGAAGGACACAGAAATACCACAACGAAGGTCCTTCTCACCATAGTAACATTGGAAAAAAGCCTGCTTGCAGCGTTGCCAAAGCTAACTTGTCAGCCTGCCTTGCTACATATTCACGAAGGATGCCAGATATCTGACAGGCATCCAAGCCTTCATGTCTTACATGACAAGTAAATACTGAATTCTGCATCCTAATGAGTGACTCTAAAGATGTTAACACTGAAGTTATTAAAAGCAAAGTCAACAGCCAATACAGCAGAACGAGTTAATGCATAAGGTGGAAAAGCCACAGAAACTTTGAACAGACACACCAAAAATATTCTCCCTCACTGAGGAGTGCTCCATACAGCAACCTGATACTTAACTGTTCTTAGTCTTAAGAGTTCTCTGAGTACCAGCTATGTACAAGAGGGGTGTGGAGGAGGATTTGGTGTTGTCCTGGTTTCAGCTAGGATAGAGTTAATTTTCTTCGTGACAGCTGCTATAGTTCTGTTCTGCGTTTTGGATTTGGGATGAAAATAACGTTGATAACACACTGATGTTTTGGGTTGTTGCTGAGCAGTCAGGGACAGTCCAGCTTCTCATGCCCTGCCAGCGAGCAGGGGGGTGCCCGGGGAGCTGGGGGGGCACAGCCAGGACAGCTGACCCCGGCTGGCCAAAGCGGTATTTCATACCATACAACTTCGTGCCCAGTACATAAACTGGGGGAGTTGGCCGGGGAGACGCTGCGGCTCAGGAACTAACTGGGCATCGGTCAGCGGGTGGTGAGCAACCGTGCTGTGCATCACTTGTTTTGCATATCCTTTTATCGTTATTATTATTATCATCATTAGTATTCCTTTTTTTCTGTCCTGTTTATCTAAACCCACGAGTTCTACTTTTTTTTTTTTTTTCTGATTCTCTCCCCCATCCCACTGGGGGGGCAGGGGTGAGTGAAGGGCTGTGTGGTTGTTTTAGCTACCTGCCGGGTTAAGCCACAACAGATGTGAACCTTCACTTGATCATTTTTATGGGATCAAAGACAAACAACTAAAATCTTCCAAAGTGATACTCTTCAAGGCAAAAGAACATTTTGTAAACAACCAGTCTGGCACAGCTTTTGGTGTAATTATACTGACTGAGTTGTTAGATGGTTACACTTATAAAAATTTTAGCTTTTCACTGAACAAGCACAGTAGAGTGACGACAATGGCTTCAGCACACCTTGGCCATTGCTTTAAATCAATATTTTTGTTTTAAAAAAATATTTTGCAACATGCATATTCAGAATTAATACCACTTTTATTTAGTAGTGTTTTAAAGCCTGAGGAATTGAAACAGTTTCCTTTGGTTTGCTTAAATCAAGTTTTTCCCATAGCTGCCAGAAGAACACACCAAAAGTTCACAATTCAGGAAAAAAAAAAAATAAAACAAACCCAAAACAAAGCCCAAACCAAACCCAACCCACAACACACAAACCCCACACTGCCTGCTTACCAAAAAAATCACATGGAGAAAACAGAGGACTGATTCTCTGATCATGTTTGTGCAAACAGATTATCCTGTCTGAAGAAATATGCTTAGTGCAATACTGTCCCACGAAAATCAAGGATTTCTTTCATAGTTACCTTAGAAAAGCACAACTGTTAAAAGCCAAGTTGCTTAAACCAAACTGATCTTGTGCCTGTCACATGGAACCAAGGATTCAGCTACAACAGAAGCAGCCATGTAGACATGTGCCATAGTTTCATATTTCCCCATTTCCGTTTAATCGTCTCCAAAAAGCAACTTAAGGTTTACCTAGGGTGTTATTTGTGCCAGTGGCTCAAAGCTTCCTGTTCTAAAGGCTGATGAACATTCTTATCTGCTAGGCACCCCAGGTTTAGATGAATGCTTTCTTGTGTGTATGGGAATATATTACTTCCCACAAATGCAGAAAGGATGGAACCAAGTATCGTAAAAGCTTTTCAGATACAACTTGAATAAAGACAGAGGAGAGAGAGAGAGAGAAGGAAGGAAGGACTTCATTGCTTCTGAAACCAATCAGCTGAAGCTTTATTAACATCTTTATTAACATCTTTATTAACAATTCACCCTTTCATAAACAAAATGGAGGTTCTGAAATAGCAGTTGAAAACTGTCAGTATCAAAACAATCAGGTTGTTTGATGGTTTTGAGGAGGAAAAGGAAAGTATGCTTATGATTTTACACATGGATTTAAAGAAGAAAAAAAAAAGTAACACCTAACCTCCCACTAAAGCTACCCAAGCTGCTCCATGGCTTTGCTTTTTAACATAATCTATACAGCCTCACCCTCTAGCAGAGGTCCCATCCTCAGCTCCTTTGGGATTAGGATTAAAGATATTTGTGATATTAAGATGCTCTATTATCCTTTCACACAACCCCAAAAAGATAAGCTGTTTTGCTCTTGGCTTTCCCTCAATGAAAGATTCTGCAAAATTAACTTCAGAAGAAGAAACCACATGTAGTACCACACCACAAACTCTAAACCTAAACATGCTAAGGATATGAATACATAGTACAGTCTACATATACAACAGTTCAATGCTAGCTGCCTGAGAGTCTGAAAAGGGAGAGATTCCTCGTCTCTAAATGGGAACTCAAAAATTAATCAGTTAAAAGTTTGAGTTCACCTACTTCAGAGACAGCTGCGTTACAGTCCTTGCTAAATCCTTAACATTTCCCCTCCTACGAACTGTTATCACCTTCTCATTATGAACGAGCACAATCCAGATGGATTTTCTTCAGATCTTTTATCTGCCAAAAACTCTACACACCACCACAGAGAGATATTTTCTGTTGCAGATTTCACCACTGCCGCTTCAGTTCTACATGCCTGCTTACCGCCAGAGGTGGAAAAATAAAAAAAAAAAAAGAAAGAAAAAAAGAAAGAAAAAAAAGAAAAAAAAAGAAAAAAAAAAGAAAAAGGCACCACTTTTCTCTCTGTCTCACCAAATAAGGAGCATAACTGATGAAGAGAGCTTTACAGCAATGAGTAACTTTATTTCCAAACAGCCCCTATATTTTAAGCACTAAGCCATATTCTTAAGATGTCTGCCTGTCTGCCCAAAGTACAATTGCAAAACGTGGTCAAAGAATATGTTTTATGCTATGTTTTATGATACGCTAGGTAATCTCCAAATACCAGCATATCTCAGGTTTAAGTATGGTAATGAAGAGGCTATCCTACTGAAAAAGTCACGGGCTCTGTACTAAGGAATACCTATCACATAAATTGCTTGTTCAGGCTACAGTGGTCAAAGTGCAGGCTAAAAATTGATCTAAACTGTTTTTTAGGAAGCCACAAATATTTCTATTAGGCTGTTACAAGGCATAAATAGCCATGATGGCTACTGTGTGGCCAGAGATTATTCAACTTCTGGCTGTATTAATAAACCTAAAATTAAGATAGGCATTTTTTCCAAACTGCTAAATCGTTTGATTATTTTCCATGCCATTGCCTCTTTTTTCCTTTGCTGACAGGCTCTTTCGGAGAGCCTGTTTCTTTCCTTCATGAAGTAATTTATAATGGATTATCTTAGCATAATACTCCAGGTTTTAACACCATCCAGTCCAATGCTCATCTGGACCTCCCCAGACTTTGCAGTTCACGTTGCCTAACAACTTCCACAGTCAGACTACATTCTGTCTCATTGAATACTTTAAAAAAAAAAAAAAAATCTTTGATAGCAAGGTATTTCCCTAATGTTTTTTCTTTTCCTCAAGAAACTCTCCTATTTCATCTTTCTGTTACTGGCGCTATCATTTATTCACCCAGAAAACCTACAGAAGTTGCTGATAAAGTTTTAGAAGACATTTGGTAGCCCTTCAAATGACATCCAGCCTACAAACAGTAGTTACAGTTGTTTTAAAAGGAGCTACAAAACTTGTTATTATTCGGTCTTTTCTCATCCATGCAGTTCAGAGGAAATTTTCATCTGCTTTTATACCTGTAGGGCTGCAAAAGCTGTGTATTCCTTTATTAACACTGTCATCAAGTTACAGGCAACTGCTGCCTACTAGTACAGAGCAGATCTGTTCCTTAAGGGAACATAAACTACTCAAATTTATTTGCCCTGGCAGCTGCGGTGAACACTCTCAAAGCCTGGATATCTACATCCCCAGAAGAATATTAAAAAATATCAAAAAGCACATAGAAGTTGTTGGGTTTTTTTTTTTTCTTCATTAGAAAGCAGGATGATAGATTCTGTGTTGCAGTATCAAGGGACTGTGGTAACTGAAGGTGGTTCTAGCCCAAATGTACCGCACTGGAAGAAGTAACCTTGCAAGTTTATTAATTATAAGTAAGAACTTTCCTGGACCAATAGACATTTTGCCATCAAGAGGCAAAAATTAAATACCCTCTGACCTCGGTTCATTGAGAAATGCCAGCATTTTAAACACATTGATTTTTCAACCACTTTGCAAGTGACAACCATTTCTCAACATACATTCTCTTCATTGTTACCTGTATTACTTACATAGTCACATTCAAACTCATATCTAAGCTAAAACCAATGTACATATGAACAGAAGAAAGCATCCATATGTCCTAATACTATAAATATTCCCTTTTTATACTCTTATTTTAGCTGTCTACACAGAAAAGGTGGACAGGGGTGGAAATTTTTTTTTTTTTTTAAATCCATATCTGGTCCAGTTGCCAGTGTCCTTAATCTCAAAGAAAAGACTTTTTCAACCCATAAATCTAAGTCATGGTCACACACCAGTTGTGTTTATTAAAGTCAGAAAAAACTATAACCTGGACTGATTTCAATAACTTGACCCTGGAACTATACCAGGATTCTTACATTATCACCATTCATCTGTAGCTTATGAATACCGTTCTTAGTACTGTTTTCTGGATACAGCAATGTACTCAATAAAAGAAAATTCCACTTACAGAAGGCTTTGGGGGAAGAAATGTTGACTAAACATCATCATCTCTATTCTTCCTAGCTTGCAGATAAAAGAATACTATTTTTTTACATGAAAGTGTTACTAATATTTAAAATACACAATGAAGAAAAGCCCATAGCACATTCAGACAAGTCTAGCCTGCCACAATAGTCAGTTTTAAATTATAAGAAAAATAATTTTTGCTCTTGAGTTTGTGTCCAGTCACAATCAGCAATGAGGACAAATATTTACAATATAATCACCTTCCTGTCATTCTACTATGTCTTATTTTATCACTTGTATCTACTCACGTATTATATAACACACAGTAAAATTTACACAAGGTCAATGAGGACAAAATGCAGATTTCAGGATGATTAGTGACTCAACTATTTACTACCAAGGTTTACAAGCACTGTCAATAGGTGCTAAGGTACAGCTTAAGCCTACATGAAACTCCACTGATTTCAGAAAGGCTTTCCATAGGTAAAGGGACATGGTTACACAGATTATAGAATCACGTCTCAGTGTACTGTGACAGCTCAATCCAAAAATAATAAATGCATGAAGCAGCTCCACTGGAACCAAGACTCTTCTAGGAAAGTCTGCTAATGACACTGCACTGTTGCCTGATGAATGAGGCTATAAAATGCTTAATTTACTTCAGAGTTTTAAGCAGCAACTCAGAGGCAAAAAAGATTTGCAAACAACGTCAAGAAGTCTTTAAAAAACATTACTAAAAGTATTAAACATGATGTTGTTAGGGTGCTCCATAAATACTACAGATGTCCAGACAGAGTGAAATTACTAACAAAAGCTAACATGAGTTTGTCTAAAGTCAGCATTAAAATATTACAGCTGATAAAGAGAGAAACTGTAACCCTAACATGCTTGCTTTCTGTGATCATTCATAGCATAACAGCTGAATAAACTATCATAAAGAAAACAATGGAAGTATCACATGCATTTGTATAGATACATGTTTCAGCTTCAGTAAAATGACAAACTGTTGGGTAACAAAATGCCTTCTCTACAAAAATTTTCAGATTATTTCAGTTGTTCTAGCACAATAAAAAGGTTGCTGTTGAAATATTACAGTCAAAACCAGCACTGTAGCTAGTATTGTAATCACAATGTTTACTCACCTAGCTTACTTTCTGCACAATTCCTTGCTAACAGAGAAGACATTCACATTATGATTTTACTGGAATCATATGGCTTCCAGAGTTTGCTACCATCAGGAAACTGCTGACAGAAGACGGAGGGAGAAGACGAAACAAGTATTTCATTTCCATTTGCCTGCCTCTGATCAGATGAATTTCCACCAATTGCTTCAAATGGATGAATAGTAGGCACTTCAACACAAGGATTAGCTTCAAGCTCTATTCTACTCATTGATATTATCCAGCCTGGAGATACCTGAACAGTAACGTTATCCAAACAGGCACCAGAACAATACATTAATCAAACCTTAAGAAACTGTTTCCTAAAGGTCTTTCTGTTGTTGCTATTTAATATAGTTGCTTCAGATATTTTAAACTTGGAGCACCAGGAGTCAAACATAAAAAACTGAAGCTCTAATAACACAAAATGTTCTTTGCCACAGAGTGAGCCTCAGGCAGCAAAAAACTATGTAAACACTGCAAACTGAAAACTCCTACCAAGCTCCTTAAATGTTTCTTGTGACTACTCAAATTGTGAACCTAGGAAACTCCAAGAATAACAAACAAAATTCAATTCACCCTAAGAACTGATGAGAGATGTTTCCTAGTCAGATAAGAACAATGATCCTTTGCCTATAAATGTATAGCAACAACATGAGTATGCTTCTTCCAATTATCTGCAAATCTATTGAAATAACAGCATCAAGTCTCTCTTTTGTCCAGCTACAAAAAGAAAATATACAGGGATGTTTTTCATTTTATATATAGCCCAGAAACTATAGCAATACTGTACTAACTCACTTTTCATCGACATGGAAGATCTTCCAACAAAGATCTTGTGTTATATTCCTGTGGTAAAAACATGGCTCACCCTATTAGTAGTCTGCAGGTGCTATACCTCTTCAGTTACTTGTTTCGAATCTGCCTTCAGTCTAACCAAGACAAGAGACACAGGGGGAAAAAAGGTACCACAAAGCAAGCAGTAGAAGCAGTAGTAAACCACACATGCAAAGGGCTGTTGTAAATGCCTATAAGCATATTTTACTATGTGGCAAGAGAGACACAAAGGTCTGTCTCACCAAGAGAGAATATGCCTTGAACATCCTGGTACAGACAAATGCAGTTAGATCAGAGCAGCCGATGCAGCAACTCTGCCGATATACTGTAATTAGCTATCACTTGTACATTCACTCTCCCAGACTTCTTTTCAGTGGCATTACCTTACCAAAGGTAGCATCTGCTTCTCTGTTTTGCCAAATTTAAGCAGGTAACATCCTCTCAACAGAAGTATTTATTTTTAAAGGAAACTCAAGCACAGGCAAGACTTAGGAGTGCAGCTATCAAGCTGTTTACCAAGTTGCCCCAACTCTTCTGCTCGGCTCCCTTTTTGGGATGCCAAAGATCATTACCAGGGCAGCCTCAGACCTTCCTATGGGTCAGGACCGTATCTGTTTAACTTGGTGACAGAGCAAAATGGAGGGCAACACACGAGGCAGTATGAACAGCAAGATTTATTCAGTGTACCAACCGCATTCACAGCTGGGAACACTAAAGGAGCTGAGACGTACAGGTGAAGAGGCCAGCAAGGCATTCTACCACCACAGGATGACTTAAATGCTTTGAGAAGTTGTAAGGGTAGCGAACAGTCCATTCACTGAAGACAAAATTAATTACTTCAAATGATGTTTTAAAACATATTTATTTAAGCTGAGGGTACCTGGTAGGTTATCTCTGTGTGTCAAATTGTAAGAGTAAGACATTTTTAAATCATAAATATTTATGTTTGTTACTGCTTTCTTTCAGTTAATAACCAATAAAGTGCATATGGTAGAAATGCAGAGCAGATTAATACCAACTCAAGCAACTAGGCTTAGAGAGAAAACATCTGCCCAGTTTCATCTTTCTAGAAGGCATCCATTTAAAGTGTGAAACATCTACCATAAACAAGGTAGTCTATATGCCATTGGCAGAGAATTTTATTTTCTTCAATGTGTTCAAGTTACCATAAAAGAAAAGTCTTCTTCTGAGCTTGTAAAAGACCACTGGACTTAAGACTGCCATTGATATAGGCTAGACTTCGAATTTCGTTTTCTAAGGCATTCCAAATATCTAACACTGAAAAATCATGTTATGGTCAAGACATAAAAATACAGATTAAAGACCCCATAAATACTTTAAACAACTGCCATACCTACCTGCTACATTAAGCTTTTCAACTGCTCCTAAGCTGGGAGCAGGAGTGGTAGTATTGTTGGTAGAGTTTGCTCCTGTTCCATTAAGTACAAGATTTTCCACCTTGGACTCTAGCTTCCCAATGCGCTGCAAGATATTATCCAACAAGACAGCAAGTGTCTTCTTCAAATCTACAAACAAAAATGAAAAGTTAAATTGCTTAATAATGCAATGCACACTGTCAGACAGAATCAAAAAATAGATACAAAAATGAGACAAATATATACAGATACTTCCTCAGCGCAAATCTTTGTCATTAGTTCTATGCATGAAAGTTCCCTACTTTGTTCAGCCTCAGATACAAGTCTCCCTTGACATGGAACTTGTCTCCCTGTGTATTTTATAAAGCACATAGCAACTCATATACACATCCTAAATCCAAGGTGAAGAGTGAAACTTTATGGGTACACACAGGAACAAAAAAATGGATTTTTTTAATAGCTCAAGTAACAAGAAGTTGTTTAAATAATAATGAATCTAAACGTAAATCCCTATTCACACACTATCAGAGGGAAGTGTCTGTTAGATGCTCAGTCACCTAGAAACAAAAATCCCCTTCCCAAAAGAAGTGACAGCTTTGAGCCAGTACGAAAACCTTCTCCTGCATCTCCTCCACCACAACCAGGTTCTGCATTGGCAAAAAAATGCCAAGTTCAACCTTTCTGTGTATACCCAAAACACCATAAATCACCTGTTTCTTTTCTTCAGTCTGTTGGTGACTGCCTCCACCTGCCTATTTGGTCTGACACAGCACCTCCTTCATGTGGAAAGCAACAAACAGTAACAGGAGTTTGCATATCAAATGTCAAACCCAGAAAGAATTCTCTGGTATTTTTTCTTTCCCTTTTGTTCAGATTTCTTGAAGTAACACAGAGTTGGGCAAGCTAAAAGAACTCTGGGCAAGAAGGGAAAAACAGACCACTGTCAGACTAAACTGTATAATTATAGTGGCAACAAGCCAAAGAAGATGAAAGAAAGTATTGTTCTTTGTTCATCTACCCTTGTCTCAGGATTAAAGAATTTGGTGTGATGAATTTACATTATTTTCTCGTTTAATTGCATAAAATAACTACATGTGCATATGTAAAATACATTTTCTGCTTTCCACAACTTTAGAATCAAATAACTTTCTGATCTGTAATAGAAAATTTCTCCATACATCTGAAGAGATTTCTCTGCCCCAACAACAGTTTTATTTTTGCCATGCTTATTTTGTGCTCCCTTTATTTTTTCTTCCATGACTAGCCCAATTCTTGTGCAAATGAGAGAGTACATAACAAAAGGCTAATACTTTTAGAAAGTTTAGGATTCTTTTTTCCAAATAAAAGAAGAGTTATATTTATTCAATGGAGCCATAAAGCAGATCTTTTTTCTTTATAACCGTGTGTTTTCCTTTGTCCTTTAAAGATCAGAAGATGGAATCCTAAGCACTAACATTCTGGACTATCTTAAAAGGGGTCCAGAAGTCACTTAATGGTACAGTGTGCAGAAGAAAATTTTGGAGCAGAAATTTAACCTGAACAAAACAATGGTACAGAATGTGGGAAAAAATCTAGGGAAAAACGTAGCAAAAAAAAAAAATTCAGGAAACAATGAGGAAGAATCATAGCATAAAGACATACACAGAGCATAAAGAAAAAAATGGCTAAACATTGTAAAACTGATACCAAAACACTGATATGACAGACTGCTCACCAGAACAAAAATGCAACCCGAGGCTAGTTTGAGAAGGGGAGAGTAGAAGCACAGATTCATAATATTTTTTGCAAAACAACTGTTTACTGCTATAAAAATCTGATACTGTGTACATTAGGACTAAGACTTTTAAAAGGAAAGTATTTGATCCACCTATCTGACAGGTCAATATATGGTAGAAAGAAAAAGTCAGAAAGCAAACAAGCTGTGCAATCACAAATAAGGAATGACTGAAAACCTTTTGGGTGGGTCAATGTAGCCAAATAAAGCAAACTTAAAACTTACTTCTTGAACATGGAAATCATGACTGTGCTCACTAATAGCAATCAGAGGATAAATTTAAAGAACTAAAAAGGCTAAATAGCAAGGGTGTTAATTTTCATAGAAAAGTGAGCCAACTCCTGAACAGCTAACCTGATCATTTACTATCAATAAATCATTTGGTATGCCAAACAGGACAAACTAACTATCTTATTAAGTAATTATCACCTTACTCAGTTTTATAAAGTATTATTTAATATGGTATTATTCACTCACCATAGCACCCTTCCCTCTAATATTTTAAATAAATAGATAAATAAATATATTATCATTGTTTTGCGTTCTTCCATACTCTTTAATTGAAAAGACCTGTCCAAACCCGTCTTCACAGTCTCGTTAGCCTGAGAACTTGAAATTTCTACACAAAACTTAGCTTTGCCTTTACAGAAGCATTAAAAAGTTATTTCACCCACTTTCAAATGCAGTTTAGCATCTCCTGAGGAACTTGACCACTGTTTGGCGGCAACTCAACTAATTCCTCAGTGGGATTTGGAACAGGAAATGAATGCCACAGGCAACAAGCTACAGGGGATCTTAGCTTAAGGATATCTTGTACCCTCAGATCTAGCTAGGGCACAGATTAATGCAGTTACCTTTCAATTTCTGGAGTCATATTGGTTTGGTTTTTTTTTTAATTCTTCAATTCACCTACTACTGAGCACCCTTACAAGATAATGGGACACTGACGATGGTTATATAGCAGATAAGGTTTTGTTTTAAGCCTATGCACACAATTCTCTAGGGACCTCTACTTGCTTGGAGGTCTTCAATCTAAATATTGATCTAGTACCACTCTATTTAGCTTGTGTTGCTTTGTAAGATTACCATAACAGTATAGATCAACATGCAGTCACAAATCAGCAGAAGTTACAGAACAAATACAGCTTGTTATTTAAGCAACAAAGCAATGAAACTGTTAGCTATGTTTGGGATGATAATCTCAGGTTTACAGGCAAGCACTTTCTTGTGAACTCAAAAATTCTTTTTTTAGAGGAAAAAAGTGATAAGAGAAACAAGACATGGAGAGAACCTCCCAGCAGGATATTTTCATTACGTGCACCTTAAAAAGTAAAGAGTATTAAGAGAAAACTAGAGGAAAAGGTGCAGGTATTATCTATTGCATCTATCCAATTTCTTTAGAGCTGAATATTAAGGCAACTATAAAAGGAAACAAATCTAGATGACTAATTGGCCATTAACTTTCCAGATAGCCTGAAAGTGCATATGTAAGTAGTAAAGAAAGTGAGTTTAAAAAACGCTAAACAAGTAAGGTATATGAGGTTATCTTATCAGATTGAAAAGGGGACATATCTAACCTGAAATTGGATCTTATTTATATTTTCATAATATTTTCTGGCAATATGCTTCATCCTTTTCTGCATGCTTTCTCTCACACCTAACACAAACTTAAGTCTCATGTTGTACAAAATGGAAGAGAGTAAGCATTATAACTCACTGCCGAACAAAGCATTGAAACTCACAAAAAGAGTTCTTCACCCTGAGGCAAATATGATATATCTAAGCTTAATTTAAGCTTATGGCAGATACATAAACTTAAACGTTAAGTAAATTGACTGAACAAAGAAGTGAAATGGGAAAGAAAAAATAAACAATGAAACAATAAACAAGCAGGTCTCCACTTTATTGGTAAAGCAAGTTCTTCTTCCACAAGAAATTTATTAGATCACTGACATGCAAACTGAAAAGCCTCCCAAGTTTCTCAAAAACAGAAAAAAAAAATTAAATTAAGTTCTAACAGGTAACCGGAGGCATACCAGATATAGCTACTAGACAGATGTAGTAAAAATTAGCAGACAATTTCACTTCCAAGTGACTGGAAATGTAAAATTTGTCCCATTTCATACTTACAAACAAAGACTGCCTTCTCCCATTTCATACTTACCAGTGAAGACTGCTTTTTCCAACTTGTGCAGAAAATCCACAGGGCACAGTAGTGTCAATTGAGCAGCATCATGAAGTAAAATGTTTGGACAACTTAGAAAAAAATCTTAATCAGATTATGTAATCTAGAGCACACACTTACCATATGCTGTCACTGTCCCAACATAAGGCCCATCAACTACATTTTTATTTTCTTCGGCTAATGCTTTGATATATCTTTTGCTGAGATCCAAAATTTGCTCACGCAGGACTGAACTGCTTTCGTGTTGTGTTTGTTGCTGAATAGTAAAATGCAGAAGCATCATCCCCCAAATGAAACCAAAAGTCACCAGAAAAAAGCCGAGTTTCTGAGAGGACAGCTTCCATGGAGAGAATGCCATGATTCCCAACAGCTTCACACAGTTACTACAGAGGTTCCTAAAGCATGAAGCCAAACAGCAAGTTCATGGTCCAGGTATATATCACAGAGCAGGACTCAGTCTTATTCCAACTCCTTAGTCAACATGTATCTGTATTTCAGTTCCATCCTGTTGCAAGAGGAAAGAAAAGAAGCATAGTTACCACAACACACTAGTTTTCACTAGCTATCCTAGGTCTTCACTCCAAGTAGTACAAAATAGGAGTAGACAATATGCTTTCTTTGTTTAATTTGTTTAATTTGTACGTATCAACATTGTACTGTACTAGCCACAGCACAAAGAAGCTGAGAAAAGCACTGGAAAGAGAACAAAGAGGGAGTGATGCGCCTGAGCAAGTGTAGAACACCTCTCAGTATCTGGATCAAATTCAATGCTGGAAGCGGTTTCTAAGCTGAATTTCAAGGTAAGGCTGCTTTTATATATTTTTGTGTGTGTGTGTATACAAAACTTTGTGATATTGCCAGTGCAGCAATTTAAGACAATTCTCAACATAATTCAGTTTTCAGAAAACAAGTAATTTTAGCTGGCAGTGACACTGCTTGGAGTTCCTGGCAAGAGCTACGGCATATGGCTAGATAGGTGATCAGGAAATCAGACTCCCTCAGGGGTAAAGAGGAAAGGAGAAATCTACATTATTTAAGCCAATACACTCTCCTGGCTTACGCTGCAAGCTGTCAGAAGGCTGGAATAATCTCCTTTTGCTCCTGTGTGGCCTCTGCCATGCATAGTTACTCCTTATTCATAAAACATAGCTCAATGAGTTTGCTCTTTGCAACTGAATTCAAAACACATATTTCTGAATGCTACAACATGTCTTTTGTATATAAAATTAACATTCATGGATCTTTTCACACACTAGGGGAAAAGAATTGTAGTAACGGCCTTCAAGACACAGTAGGACCATCTTTTCACGGTAAACTCTAACATAAAACCTGGCATAAATAATCCAAACGGAAGAAAAGCTCTGTGATGAGGGATAGAGGCAGGGTCCTTAGCGTAAAACCCAACAAGAAGAAAGGTAATTAAGAGGTAATTAAGTGTAACCTATCATGTTAGAACACAGATTTGGTAAAATGTTATCCTTTTAACTTCATAATGCTCCCACACAGGATTAGAGAACATAATGTTCCCTTCCATTCTGCACTTGCACAGAAAATGCAGATGCTACTCTGTTTTAATAGCATAATTACACAGATGCCTGCCAGCAGTGCTCCCTGTTTTGTTAAAATTCCCTTTAGATCTTCTGCTTTCAGCTGAGCCAGCACTTCTGCAGAGGGACAGAAATACCTTTGGACCACTTATCTTCCAACACGTCTTGTGTGTGCATTTAGCATTATTAATTACTATTGATTGTAGAACTGAATGTGCATTTACATAGTAAACTAAAAGTAGACCAGGCAGCAACTGTACCATGCATTTCGTTGCTAAAAGAACAATTTGTAGCTATCTTTTGCTTAAGGAGGAATGGTGCAGAAAAATGAATTGCAACTACAGTGAAAAAGATTATAAAACCCTCAAGCTGACTTTTTCCACACTTACATATCTCAATAAAGAAAATGAATGGTCTCAACAGAGAAAATGAAGGACTCTGTTTAATGCTGCTCTCCACACACTTAAGTTAATTTTCCAAGAAATGGCAGAGGCAAGTTTCACTTCTTTCAGCTTATTTAACTGTAGCCTTGGGACACTCTTGGGCTGACAAAAAAGTAGAGTATTGTTATTTCATTAAAACCTGAAAGTTTTAGTACTCTCTTGCAGTTTCTGATGTGATAAAATATAGAAAATTCCATAATTCCAAACAGAATCACAACTTTAAAAAGAAATCTGAAATATTCAAGATTAACTCCCTCAGTGGCTTAATTTCAGGTAAAAATTGACAGCATCCTCTACAGCAATAAGATCTGTGGTTATAACAGTCAATATTTCTTTCCCAGTTATCAGGTTTTTTGTGAGGTGGAAAACACTGAATAAGAAAGTAAACTTATCACCACCATGTTTTAACAGATAAGTGTTAATGATTTTTTATGACTGGTTGTTTAGGAAAAAACCCCATAGAACATAATTATCATTAAAAACAGCAATAAAAAAATGCAAGTATTTAAAAGTTGTCTTTTTTGAAGTTCTAGAACAGAAACAAAGATTATAACAAAAAACAGTGTATGTCTAATGTATGAGAATAATCTACTACTTAAATACAGCTGTTGAATTTTCTACTGTTTATTAACAGAAAAAAGCCTTAAATCCATTCAAAAACTGCAGGATGGTAGACAGCAAATATCAAAGTTTTGCCATAAGAAAAAATTTAAATTCTTTGACAGATGGAAGAAGGGTCCCCACTATTTCAAATGCAAAAAAATCCCAAACTCCCAAACCCCAGCCAGGTTTTTACTGCCATTTAAGCAATTCCAGTGGATAGCAACTTGATGAATGCCCAACAACATATACTTAACTAATTAACTTTACAGCAGTGCTGGTGGCTGTGGAGGTTTGTAAAGTGCATAGGACAAGAACCTCTGTGCTTCCCATCACTTCCATAGCCGGATGCACATCCACACTGACTTCAGTATATGTTTAATCTTATATTTGACAGATGTCAAGGACTGTCACACAACTATTCCATGGTGAATGATTACTACATACATATAATGACCCATTATTTGGTATCTAAGTGGACAGTGGTCAGAAGACATCAAGGGGTTATGTGGAATGCATGAAGACAGCAGCACAGAACATCTCTGTGGTATTTCTGTTTTGACAGGAAATAGTTGGAGTCATAAACTCACATTTGTCTAGTGTAATCACTCATGGACTTTGATAGTGCCTGCTGACTAGTTAACTCTCTGCCCATACCAAGCAAGCCATTCCCAAGCTTAAGATGGTAGAATATTTCCCTTACTCTCCCCGTTGCCTTATAAATGTTCTCAAAGCAGCTGATCCTGTTAAGTATTAAGGCCTTTTCCTACTTTAGTCTCCAAAATGCACAATGGGAGTCATATCTAAAGAGGCTATGGAAACAAGTACCTGTATGTGCCTCTGGCACGAATGACAAGACAGACAGGCTTGTTGTTTTTTTGGTTTGGTGGTTTTTTGTTTTTTTTTTTGGTTTTTTTTTTTTGGTTTTTTTTTTTAAGCCTTGGAAAGAGGTGGTCTCACTCTAAGATAACTCTTGAAATAATTCCAGCGACCCTTTGGAAACCAGGTATGTCATAGCTGTTGTTAGAAAGAGAACTCCTCCTGATTTACTGAGAGTAGCTAATGTACCAAAACTAAAAGCCAAGTGTGAAAAACAGAGTGAAAGTGAAAACATATACAAGGCAAGAAAATCTTGAATAAAGAACTGCTTTGTTATATTCTTCCTTAGATTCAACTCTAACCAGCCAAAATCTCATTGCAACTGAACTAACACACTGGTGGGGGTTTTTTGTTGTTGTTGGTTTTGTTTGTTTGTTTGTTTTTTAACCAGACAAGTTACATCCTTTGTGATTAACATACCACAATTTAAAACAGAACTGCCTTTACCTTTAACAAAAATGATTAGCGTATTTATTTGGAAAAGGGCTAACCTTACACCCACTTCCACAGGCATAAGACCTTTAATAGTCTTAGTACTTTTAGTATTTCAAACAGCTTCAGTAAAAACACATTTTGTGTGTTCTATATTTAATAAAATCCTGCTCAACAGCTGGTCAATTCATTAGTTACAGAAGATAACATTACCATGTCTATGTCATCACAACAACAACAAAAAAAACACCTCACGTTATTTAGAATAATATCAGGAAAGTATCCCAGTGCTAAAATGATCTGTACATCAGAGACGTAAACTACACATTTCTCAGCATTTTAAGCCTCTACTCTTTTTTTTTTATTATTTTATTTTAATGCTTTAAATAGAGTATAAACAGTCAATCTTCATCTGAACAGATTTTGGTGACACACATCAATGTATTCCTCTTCACTTTTTAAAAAGGAGAATTAATCATCTACAAAAGACTAAGCAAAGTCTCTTAGTAAGTATGTACATATACAAAGCTTGATGCTCTCTGTCCAATCTGAACCTATACAAGAAATGGTACTTAGGGTAATTTTGGAACAGCACTATCCTCAGGATAGTCAGGATTCATCAGCTGAATGCACTGTTCATCACTAGCTCCACAGTTATAAAACCTTAACTGTCTGTAGTCAAAGGAGCAGCTGTTGCACCCATAAAAGTAGCAGCAGATTGAGTAGTATTCAATTATTAGCTTTTTATGAACTCAAGCATAAGAAAACTTATACAGCATGACTAGTAAGCAATGTATATGCATTTTTGTACCTAGTGGCTCAGTAAAAATAGTATTGCCACTGCTAGGAACAGGCCTCAGGCCTTACTCCAACTGCATTTCTAAGCCAAACGCGTGAGGTCCAAATTCTGGCCTCTCATGCTTGTGAAATTTTTAGGGGAACTTGTTGCATGAGCTAGAGCTGGGTACCAGGTGCCTCTTGTTATGGTGTACAGCTTAGATATGAGATAAGAATAAAGTCTTGAAACTACAGGCACAAGCTGAAAGCAGATGCCCCAGAACTGTAAGCAACTCCGTGATGGTCAATTATTAGTCACTGATGAAGTGCAACCTTGAGTTTTGGGAAAAAAACCCCACTGCTTTTCTTTCCATAGAGAAAAAGCTGAAAAGGAGGAATAAAACTGCTAAGCAACAAGAAAAGGCACCTGTGACAGCCTCGAACATCTCACCATCAAGGACCTTAGCTATCAGTGCTAAATACATGCCACCAGCTCCGTGTGCTCACAATTAATTTAAAATGAGATTGTTACAGACTAATTGCTTTGAACATGCAGTAGTAATGACTAGGAATGAGTAAGAACTAGCCATTAGCAATGTGTGTTGTTAATGAGTATCAATGAATTGTCAATGAATATCAATCTAGCGAAGTTTTGTTATAAAGTTTAAAGCTGGTTTAAAACTGTTTTATCAGCGTTCTAAACCTTCAGTCACAGCAATCTCTCATTCTCTCCTTACATATACACAAACAACGTGTATTCAATTGCAACATCATGCCACCATGCCTGACCCCACAACCAGCTCCGAGGGGTCCTCCTAAAAACTCACACATCAGGATCCTAATGCAAATACCAATCTATTTTCCAGATTGTTTTCTGAAGAGGGCATGCTGTACTTCTGTTTGCAACTGTTTGACTCTGTAGAACAACTTGTTACAGACCAACAGAGGACAAACATCAAGATGGGAATTTCCTCTAGTCTTACAAGGGTGTGTTAACCTAAAAGCTGACAATAATTCAAGTGTCCATCCAGTGGGCTGCCAACACACCAGAGCTGCAGCCAGAAAACACAGTGATGAGTGAAAACACCTGCCATATCCCAGCACTTCTCTGCTAAGGGATGCCAGGAGTCATGCTTCATGCAGAAGCTGATGTAATACATCTTAAAAGGGATAGGCAATCCTCTAAGACCTCCTTTCTAGGAGTATTGAGTCCAACTGGGACTGCTAGGTTTTAATAGTTTAAACCAGACATGCTTCAACATATACATAAAGTAGAATTTCCAGGCTGATGTTAACCACTGTCTCCTACTGCAGCTGCACTGCCTAAACAGATGTGCACCATACTCCAACTGAATGCAAATTAATGGATTTCCTAGTACTGCAGTTCTTTATTCCTGTGGGAATATCTCAACAGATGTCCCACCCCAGTTGGCCAATCTGTGCTCTGAAATAGCACAATCCGTGCTGAAGACACCCTGCTCCTCCCAATTTTACTTATTGCAAGATGTTGGCTTGCTTTAGTCCTTTTTGAGGCTGAATCTACCTTCCCTTCTTTCCAACATTTCAAAACACAACATTAACAACCGGGTAAGCTATAGTTTACTACTTAATACAGCCAAGCAAAATCAAAGAACAGTCATATGCGGTGTTGGTAGAAGATAAGATAAAGATAAGAAGATAAGAAAGGGTAAACTAGATCAGAGAAGAAAAAAGAAGCCTGATTGCTGATAAGAATACTTGCATTTTAACATGATGTCTGTTCATACCGTATCAAGTATCTTCGTACCAGGTACCTTTTGACTCCAGTACTGATATGGCAATTAAATAACCAATAAACTTAGGAAATACCTTCTATCAACACAAAACCATCTACACATCCAAACAAAACTCAGGGCCCTCAGCTGTTACACTGAAGGTTCAGAAGCAGTTTAGCTGCCATTTAGTCACTGACCACGTCAAATGGATAAAGCAGAGGGCAGACGGCAGGACAGTCGAAGGCTGACTCCATGCCTGCTTAGGGCAAGAAGGTTATCCTGCCCTCCCAGCCTGACCAGTCATAGCAACCAAGGAAGAAAACCACAGGCTTGCAACCCCCTGAGAACTTACATTAGCTGCTATTTTTTTCTTCCAAGAGATAAATTCAGCAATATAACATTTTCCTGGTTTCAGCTGGGATGGAGTTAATTTTCTTCCTGATAGCTGGTATAGTTCTGCTATATTTGGATTTGGGATGAGAAAGTGTTGATAACACACCGATGTTTTGGGTTGTTGCTAAGCAGTCAAGGACTGTCCACCTTCTCACGCTCTGCCCTGCCAGCGAGCAGGGGGGTGCCCGGGGAGCTGGGGGGGCACAGCCAGGACAGCTGACCCCGGCTGGCCAAAGCGGTATTTCATACCATACAACTTCGTGCCCAGTACATAAACTGGGGGAGATGGCCAGGAGACGCTGCGGCTCAGGAACTAACTGGGCATCGGTCAGCGGGTGGTGAGCAACTGTGCTGTGCATCACTTGTTTTGTATATCCTTTTATCATTATTATAATCATTATTGTTTTTTTTTTTTCTGTGCTATTAAACTATCTTCATTTCAACCCACACGTTCTACTTTCTTTTTTCCCCTGATTCTCTCCCCCATCCCATGGGGTAGAGGCAGTGAGTGAATGCCTGTGTGTTGTTTAGCTGCCTGCAGGGTTAAATAACAACAAAATTTTTACAAGCTTTCAGAAGAAACTAAGTATCACACATTAACCCAAAATAGCAAGCTGATGGTTACCCTTCTGAAGAGAGGGGTATGATCAGATCAGAGTTAGTTTGTAACTAAGTCTGGAAGACCCCACTGATTTCAACAACTAATCAGTAAATAATTAATTTATTTTATCAGTTCAAGTCATAAATTTTAAGGCACCTCAAAACATTTTTGTTAATCTTAAAATAAACTTTTATCATTCAGTTGTGATGAGTCTTATTACAGCATGTTCTGGAAGGCACAGAAATATGCCCACAAAGCTGGTAATATTAACCCACATCTGCAAGTCCAAGGTTTAGGCGAGGCTTCCAACTGAAGGTACACACATTCCCTACATACCTCACAGGCAGCCTCCATTCCCAGCACCTCAGGAAGAAGAGGTAACTGAAAAATCATGCAACTATACCAGACTCACCTGGCAACAGATGCTTACGCACACTTCTGCTAAATGCACATTTTATAATTTAAGTTCCTTAGTATATAAACTAAATGGATAAGACCATTTTCTTAGCTGAAAGTCTGGAGTCTTAGTTTTGCTCTTCCTTCTGCTGCTCAACTTTATTTTGAGCAATGCTTCTGCCAACCCATTCTTTTCTTCTAGCTGACAGATGTCACTACATCTTCTCTCTCACCACCCATCTACAGCTGAAATGGCACCACGTACTGTGCCTGGACTGGCAATTTGGGATGCAATCCCATGAAGTGAGAAAAGCAGAACAACACTGGGTCACAACAGTAGAAACAGGACAGATGGACTGAGGGAGAGTAAGAGTATAAATACTCCCAGTTTGGGGGAGGGGGGGCATGTTTGCTTTTGTGCTTGTGTGTGTGTAGTAGAAATTAGGAGGAGGTAGTAGGATGAAAGTTGAAGGAGAGAAAAGCAGCCTTTGATAAGATGCAATAAAAACAAGTAAATTTTCATCTTGAGCAAGCAGCTTGCCTTCAGTTTCAAAAATAAATTTCTCCACTTACAGTTTGGGTGGCAACCCCACCATAATTTGCCCATGTGGGTCTGTGGTTTCACAGAGCACTCCAAAATGCTTCCAGTTTTCTACCAAGCACACCATTTTCTGTAGTTTAGTCCTACAGAAATTAAACCATCAGATAGTCTTCCTTTCATGTTGTTTGCTTACCCTGATATTTCAGGGAGGAAAGAGTAAAAAAGGGACGAGTGTCTACACAGAAGACAAAGACAAAAAAGATTACAAGAAAACCCATAAAGAAAAATCCTTGAGGATTAAAATCCTTATGGCTCAAATACTGTTTATTGATTAAAAACCATTTCCTTGAACTTCGGAAAACCAGACATATTCCTGACCTTGAACAAACAAAAGAAAGTTACATTTTTACAGCCATTTATAGGAAAAGTACAGAATATATTAATAACCTTCATCTTGTTGCTGCATTAAAACAATATAGCATTTTCTCACTGAAAAAGAAGATTTTGGAATGTCAGCATGCTGATCAAAAGATTAGGAAATTGTTGGGTTTTTTATCTTGCAAGAAAGTAACTTGCAGAGACCGAGAGCCCCGGTCATCATAAGACGGTCATCCTAAGATCCTTAGAGAAAGGATTTACAACATCCCTAAAACCAGTGAAAAAAGTATGCACAGGTCATGCTTTCATACCTTCAAAAGGATCCTGTGACTGAACAAACCAACCTTTAAGTTACTTCATTAATTTGAATCAACTTTAAAAATAGGACTCATGGTGAAGAAGTTTTATCATATTTCTAGTATGGATACAAGCACATAGCTTTTTCTCTTCCCCTCCTCGCATCTACGTTCAATAAGATGCTAATATATGACCTCCTTTCATGTCATCCTCAATTTTACATTTGACATTTGTCCACTGCAAGTCATAAGTATGGCACCTGCTGAGAAGCATGGTCTCACACTTTTCAGATCACCTGGAAGTTCTCCAAAGTTATAAGTAAAATATCCTTGGTGTTTACACAGCAATCCTGTGAGTGCAAATGGGTTTCTGGGAATTCTCTCCCATCTCCTTAGGACCCAGTACATCTGTGGGAGCAAAAGTTACAAGCATTGCTATGAACTTATTCAGAAAACTTTATTTTTAATGAATAATAAAATTAACTTCAGCTTATAATCAAAACAACCAAATTACTTAGCACTCCAAGAAGAAATAAGTTTATTATATAGAAATTAGATCCATTAGCTCATTTCTTGCATCAAGCAGATATTTCAGGCTCCCGTCTCACTCACTGCTATTAACCACAAATCAGCCTGTTACATCACATCTTGCAGTCTGTCCAAGAGAACAAACAAGTAACTCTGAACTGCAGCTCTGTCCAACTCACAGAGGAAAGTCAAAAAGTTCTTTGTATTCAACAAGAAAGCTCTCATCGATGTGGACACCCAAATATCATCCCATGTCAACTTGATGGTCAACACACTAAATGTGGTCTTTAGCAATTGTGCTAGATCCCAGACAGACAGCTGAAAATAAAGGACAAGATTTAAGGAAAGACCCAAACTACATCTTACTGAAAAAGTTTTTCAAAAATAGAAGACAAAAATATAAGTACATCTGTGTAAGAAAATTAACTTTCTTGAACTTCTTATCATTTGCTGGGGATGGTAGATAATCAAAACAAAAAGAAACTGTCATTAAATTGGGTTTAAAAAAATTGTCACTACAGGATTCTACATCTGAACTTTCTGTAAAGGACAAATGCCAATGGAAAAAGATAGAAGAGCCAAGTTAAAATAGAGGAAAAATAGAACAGGAATACATAGGAAATTAGTAAGCGTATGCTATTAAGCAAGTATATATCAGATCATAGGGAGGAAGAAAACCCACAACTAAGCTGAACATTAAAGAAGTCTTCAGAAATAAATATTTCTTGTTGCTTTAGAATGTCTTGAACCTTGGTCAAAGTATAACATTTCTTCCAATGTTGTACTTGTTCTTGGCAAGTATTTTGAACACATGCCAGCTTATGTGGCTAGACAAATGGCTGAAAATACAAGCTGCATCTCCAAAGCACAAAATTTAATGGAACTAAAATTTCAACACAGTCACCTGTTTGGAAGCAACAGTGCTGCTGACTATCCCATTACTCTAGTTTCTGCATTTAGGCTCTCCTCTTTATTATTGAAAAGGATGAAATTGCAATTTGCTTCACATCTAATTTGAAAGTTAGTAGGACAGCAAAATATTTTAACTTACTTCCTGCATCACCTGTATATATCTTGTTGATCAAGACTGGTATTTATCAACAGCTGATATTAACAAAGATTAGAAGAGCGCTTTCATTGACATGAAAGCTGTTAATGTTTCTTATTTCTCTTTGTAAGTAGCATCAATTTGTCACACAGAGAGCAGCTTTGCATAGTATTAAAAAAAGACAGTCTATCCCATCCTAACTGATGAGTGACTATAGTGTTACTGGGTCAGCAACAGCACCAAAGCTAGACAGCTCACTTTTTTGTTAAACTATAACAACCTCTTATCATACATATAGCATTCCCACAGTCAAATTGTTGAGAGACATATATGTAGTTCTGTACATGTTCAATAAAGCCCAGTTAGAAACCTAGAGTCACACAAGAAAGAACTTCAAAGCAATAGTAGCGCTTGAAAGTAATGCTTTTCCTCCAAAAGCATAGTACTAGCTGGAAGGGAGCCACTGTGCAACTGTTAGAGGAAGCATTAGACAAAAGTTTTGATACCTATGCAGTTCTGATCCATCCAGCCATAAACAAATAGTAATAATATGAGCCTTCACATAAAACCGCCCTGCACATGATTCTTACAATGCTACTATGAATTTTAAAGCTTTACCATAAACTACAACAAATACTGAAGGACATGTCCATGACCACAACAGTATTTTCAAAGGAGAGCCAGTACCAGGACAAGTGTGACCACATTCTAACCTGTCACCTATTACATTATAACTGCTGTGGTGCTGGAAGGCCATCAGCTTTCCCGCTATCTGCAAGATCTAATAAACTATACAAGTTTCCTTTGCAAATGTATGACCTGTACTTAGTATATCATAGGGCACAACTTACGAACTATTTTGAGCAGGTGGAAAACAGCCTCCCCTCTTTCACCATCCCTAGACAGCTGTAGAACCACTTGTACTGGCCAAGTCTGAGGAATAGCTGTTTCAGCTCTAGCCCTTACAAAGCTAAATGGGAAGTGTGTGTGTGTGAAAAGTGGAGTGTAGAGAATAGCCAGCATAGGCAGCATAAGGAAAGTGAATCAGTAATACCACTTTGTACTTTCTCTCTAGACTGCTACTAGGCAGGGAGAGGCGGGAGGACACACAAAAAAACCCCAACACAGGAAATAATATGAAAACATCCCAGCAAGCAGCAAAGGTTTCTGAGCTGATGTTCTGCACAACAGAGCACTAAAGGATGGATGCAGAACCCTGTAAGTTCTCTTCATTGCTTATTCCCCATCAGCAAGAGTGTTCCTCTTTTAGGCCTCTCTCACTCCCAAGTTTTCAGGTCCTCTCGATAGCTATAGTCTACTATTACTTGAGAAAGCTGGTTCTGGTGCACAGTGCAGAAATGACTTGGGTAATGAACTCAGTGCTTTTTATAAATCATCCAAATTACTGCAGAGGCCTCCTTTCCAAAGCATGTTTTGTTGAGGCTACTGTCAATACTCTCATTCAAGGTTTGGTAGCAAAAGCAGCTTCATTTTCAGTGCTGAAAGAAAACTTTTATCCCTTCTGCAGCGCAGTTCCAAAGTAAAGGTAAATGTTAACAATTTGGCAAATTTAATTATTTACAATATCAAATGCTTGAGTGGTCGTGAATTTCCTCTTTCTTCTCAAAGGATCTAGTTAGAATTTACACATGAAAGTTATTATTAAATAAACCAGGAAAGGAAGCTTGAAGTCTGTCTTTAATATACATAAAATCACACCTTAAACCTTGAAATCTCTATTTATGTTAGCAAGTACCACAGCAGAACAGGAGTGTATCTGCAAAACAAAACGATAGGCTTTGAGGACCTGACATTCACACCATAGGCATTTCAGCTCAGGGTTGTAAGTGTCAGTACTGGGAGGACAGTGCTGTGGATTGTATCTAGTTTGGCCTTACTGACCAAACACCAACAGTTCAAGGATATTGCTTGCATTCCTAGAATATTTTCATTACAGAGGAATTCAGTTTGTGATCTTCAAGAGTACTTTACAATATAAACCAAAGTGTTATTAGCAGGGTTATCAATTCACTTAACAAAGCATGTCTCATTCAAACCTATGTTTGAAAACATGCTAAACTACCCTGAACTACAAAACTCATTCATACCATAGACACTCATCACAGAAACTGCCAAGGAAATAAACTCCTAAATCAATCACCTCCAATTATTCTCTCAAGTAACATAAAACAATTTGTAATGTTGTCCTGGTTTCAGCCAGGGTAGAGTTAATTTTCTTCACAGAAGCTAGCGTGAGGCTATGTTTTGGATTTGGGATGAGAAAATGTTGATAAGGTGCTGATGTTTTGAGTTGTTGCTGAGTAGTCAAGGACAGTCCAGCTTCTCGTGCTGGCCTGCAGCGAGCAGGCTGGGGGTGCACGGGGAGCTGGGAGGGGACACAGCCGGGACAGCTGACCCAGGCTGGCCAAAGAGATATTCCATACCATATAACGTCATGCTCGGTATATAAAGCTGGGACGAAGAGGAAGGAAGGGGTGGAGGGACGTTCGGAGTTATGGCATCTGTCTTCCCAAGAAACCATTACGCGTGACGCAGCCCTGCTTCCCTGGAGATGGCTGAACACCTGCCTGCCCGTGGGGAGTAGTGAACAAATTCCTTGTTTTGCTCTGCTTGCGTGCGCGGCTTTTGCTTTACTTATTAAACTGTCTTTATCTCAAACCATGAGTTTCCTCACTTTTACTCTTCCAATTCTCTCCCCCGCTCTCCCGATTCTCTCCCCTGTCCCACCGTGGGTGCTTAGTTGCTGGCTGGGGCTAAACCACGACAAATGTTAATGGCCAAAAAGGTATACAAAAACCCCTATCCCTTTCTTGACATATATTTTGGTTATAGACTGGCACACAATTGCAGAATTACTAAGACAGAACAGACCGTCTACAAGAAAGGCC
>NW_010551089.1:1466-1809 GCF_000687285.1 Phaethon lepturus | reverse complement strand
ACTTGAGGCCATTTCCTCTCGTCCTATTCCTTGTTACTTGGGAGAATACCCACCTCACTACAACCTCCTTCTCCAGGCTAAACAACCCCAGTTACCTCAGCTCTCCTTGTAAGACTTGTGCTCTAGACCCTGCACCAGCTTCGCTGTCCTTCTCTGGAACATGCTGCAGCAACTCAATGCCCTTCTTGCACTAAGGGGCCCAAAACTGAACACAGGATTCGAGGTGCAGCCTCACCAGTGCCAAGTGCAGGGGCACAATTACTTCCCTACTCCTGCTGGCCACACTATTTTGGATACAGGCCAGGATGTTGGTGGGCTTCTTGGACACCTGGGCACACTGCTG
>NW_010551089.1:0-622 GCF_000687285.1 Phaethon lepturus | reverse complement strand
GTCTAAGTGGTTTAGCAGGTCCCTAACCATTTCCCCTTGGATTATGGCAGCTTCATTTTGCTCCCTGTCCCGGTCTTCCAGCTCAGAGGGCTGGGTACCCAGAGAACAACTGGTCTTACTATCAAAGACTGAGGCAAAGGCGGCATTAAGTACCTCAGCTTTTTGTTCATTCTTTGTCACTATGTTTCCCCCCACATCTGATAAAGTACAGAGATTCTCCTTAGCCCTCCTTTTGTTGCTAATGTATTTATAGAAACACTTTTTATTGTCTTTTACAGCAGTAGCCAGATTAAGTTCTAGTTGGGCTTTGGCCTTTCTTGTTTCTCCCTGTATAACCTCACAACATCCTTGTAGTCCTCCTGAGTTGCCTGCATCTTCTTCCAAAGGACAGAGACTCTTTTTCCTGAGTTCCAGCCAAAGCTCTCTGTTCAGCCAGGCCGTTCTTCCCTGCTGGCTTTTTGGGGGCAGAAGCCCTAATTAATTCCTAAGTTACCATTCTCAGGTACTTCCGTTGCTAACATATCAATAACCCTTGTGTCTTTGCTGCCATATGGATCTCCATCCCCTACCTCCAATAAGATGGCAGACCAAAGGACCTTTCTAGCACACCATCCCTCAAGCA
>NW_010551088.1:25548-38428 GCF_000687285.1 Phaethon lepturus | reverse complement strand
GGCGTGTGCCCCCGCCTGCAAACGCTTCGGGGGCAGTGTGGGCTCCGGACTGTGTCCCGAGGCGCTTTCGGGCTTCTCGGGCCTGCCTCGGGCAAAGTCCCCCACCGTCTCCGAGCCCCTGCCTGCTCGCCTGTGTCCGGGGGGCGCTGGCCGGCTCCGGTCAGGCGTTGGGCGGGTGGGATAACAAATTGCCGCGTGCCTGCGTGGGTAAATGCTGGTGCTGTTTCTAGAGATACTTAAATTAGCGTGCTGGGGGGGCGGGCCCCTGGGGTGTCCTGGCTTTTGGCTTGTTCACCTAAAGTGCCGTTTTGGTGCCTGTGGGGGTATCTTGGCAGCCTCTCCCGCACGCACTGCGTGTTGCCGTGGGAACTGGTAGCTTGCTTTCTGCCTAACGGAGTGGTGAACCGGGGGAGCCAGAATCGTCCGTAACCTGCTTAAGCAGTATGAAGGTGTATCTGCAGTAAATGCTGCTCCACTCAGTTGTTTTGTTGTTGGGTTTCATTTGTTTGCTTGCTTTTAACATAATTTTTACCTTGCTTTGGTAAAGCAGGATGCAGAGTATTTTCTTGTGTAGGAAGTCACCACTGGATATGCTCAACATAGGTGCACAGTGCAGTTTGTTAGCGCCTTGAGGATGCCTTTGGGTCAAGTAGCTTGTGTCTCTCTACAAAGTGCTCCCTTGCTGTTTGAGAGGCCCGCATAGATGTCATTAGTTGTGTGGGGTTTTCTTTTTTTTGCTCCTTACTCCAGTGGTTTTCTGCTGCTGGCAAGGGAAGGGTCTTCTCCTGCCCTCCTGTAAGACTTCAGGCCCCATGTCCTGCCTCCTTATTTGCTCTACGCATGCAGCTGTAGCAGTGGTGAGCATTAGACCGGGTTATCTGGCCTCAAGAACAGTGTCCTGAGACTAACAGCGTGGGGAGGTAATGCTCGAAGTAGTATGTGTTTGAGGAAGGACCACTGCTGCTCTCCGAGCACAGGCACCAGTTCCCGTGGGTCATAATGTCTGGAGGGAGGGAAGGAGGCACAGTTTGTGTGTGTCACAGGGCTACTGGCAGAGCTACAAAATGATGCTTGTTCAGTTCATGCCTAGTTTTTTCCTACCTTTTCACATTTCTGTGAGGCTTATGTTGTTGCTTGCTACGTACACAATACCTTATCTCTGTTCTGTACCTTTGAGTTTCTTATATGTTTTCTCTAGACGCTGTGATGGATATTGTAAATACAGGCTTGGTTTGATCTCTGCGTGCACTGGTTCATATAAACTTCCAGTATTCTACATGGGGGGGGTTTACCAGTGCGCTCCAAAGCTCAACAGCCCAAGCTTATATCCCTGCAGCAACAGAGATGTGTTAGGAAAAATAAGGATTAAGAGACAGTATGAGATGTCGTCTTCTCTATCAATGACAAGGAATTATACAATAAAAGATTAAAGGTGGTAAAGGAAGGAAATATGATGAGGGAACCACCTGTCAAAAATAGGAAGAAATTTGTTTGAAGGTGAGGGGCTATTGGGAGGTGTCTGAACCTGAAGTGGAAGGAGATGGTGATGCCCCTTTAGGTAAGGACAGCTGTCACGCTTCTACTCCCCATGGGAGCATTTTTATGCTGGAGAAAGTCAGCCTATGGAAGCAAGTTAATCTGTTCAGGAGCAGTTTTGTGGACACACTCTTAGTCTTCTACTTAAGTAAAAAGATTGAAAATGTGCTCAGTAAGAAGTTTTTACTTTGCACAAATGCTGAGAGTAAGATTTGTTTTACGCTGTTCAGCAGCACAGCTGACTGCAAGGCTACATACCCAAACTAGTAGCCCTTGTCTGTTGTGAAAGAAGGATACCAAAAATGAGAAATAATAAAAGTTCAGCTGGGTGCAGCAGGATTTCAGTGGGGATGGTCCAAGTGAGGCGTAGGATGTAGCATTTCTCTTCATTTTTAGCTTCCAAATGCTGTCTTTAGAGCTCGGCAATGAATATGTGAGGGTAGACGTCATGCTCTGGTCCTCCCTCCCCCTCTCGTGAGCAAGAGCTGCGCTTCCCGATTCATCCCCAGAGAAGGGAAGCTTGCCAAACAAAACATGCCTATCACACAAACAAGTCATTGCTCCTTCTAGGAGCTCCTTCTAGACTTGCGCTTGTCTAGCATTAATACTTCATTTCCAGGAACCCAGAAAACACGTATTATTCTACTTTGTGAAGCAGAAAGAGCTTTTAATGGATGGAACCATCTGGGGTTTTCACCTGTTGAAAGTCTTTATTGCTTTTAATTTGCCATTAGCTTATGCTTTTAGGTGAGTGCACTTAAGAGGGAAGCTTGATAATTTTTGTGCTGATCATGGAACAACTTATTTTAGCTGACAGCTGAAGAACTGTTACATGTTAAACAGTTAATGTGCTCAGGCACTTTGACACAGTTCTCCCAGCAGATGTTCATGTGCTATGGCCAATATAATGGATTCCTCTGAAGAAGGTTTTTTGCTATTCAAGCCAGGCAGATGTAAACCTCTGAAACAATATCGTCACATGTTTTTCTTTCTCTCTAGTTCTCGCTTGCTGCAGAATACTGATGCGCTAGCCTGAGGAGAAATCCCTCCATAGCCCTGTTAATGATTATCATTGTATATCTGACAACTATTTGGGCTTTCCCCCCTTACCCATGCCTACTTCTAGCTTAATATCTCAGTGTTCTTTCAGACAAACTTGGAATTTACAACAGGGAATTTACAACAAAAAATTATTTACATAATTTTTTTTAATTGATTGGTACTTCAGTTTCTCAAGAAAAACAGTTGAGATGAGATCATCTCCCAATTTTCTTAAGGTAACACTTCTTTGAGATACAAACTATGCTTACTTGTTTTCACTACTTTGCAGCTGTAGCTACATCTAATCCTTAGTCTGTTTATTTATCCACGTAGATACCTGACTGTTATTAGTATATTAATGCTTGGGGAGAAGTATGTATCCCTAAAATTCTCGTAAGTTTTAAAGTTCATATGTATTAGTAAATAACAGAAATCATGTAACATGAGGGACTCTCAGAGTCATCTTAAGAGACACCAGTATTTACTTAACTACACAAATCTTCTTAAAGTACGGTAGTTGATCTTTGTGTGTTTACAGCTATTTGATAAAAATACTCTAGAAGTTGCCATATAATACCTTTGTTAGTAGGGGAAATTCGAGAGTCTGCCAGGAGGGAAAGACTTTAATCCACTTGTCCATGTACTGTTTTAATTGCTTTCTATGTAAAATTTTACACTTTTTGGAAAGTATAGGATGCAGAATCTGAAATAATTTGCCTGGGTTTCTTGATGGTCTTTGACTTGGTGAGGTGAACTGTACATGTAACAAATATTTTGTATTTGAAATGAGGATAAGCAGCTTTATGCAGTGACTAGATTCTTACTTTCCATCCTTCTCTCAAGTTACCCATGTCTCATGGAATCAATCATTACATAAAATAATTAATTGAATAAATTCCTTTTCTCCTAACAGCTCTTTTTGTTATGAACAGCTTTTTAGAAGAATGTCTATGTACTGACATTCTGAACTTTGTTTAATTCAGAACACCCTGGTTTATTGCAGGTAACTGCAGATGAGGGGATCCTGCACGCTTCTGGAAGTGGTGTGCCTCCAGTAACAAAGGATTACTGCATAATTTACAATTCTAATTGGATATCCCTTCCAAAGAGCCTGGACAATGCTGTAAGTAGTTTATAATCATACTGCCTAAGAAAACTAGAATGCAATATGTTTTTGGGTCAGCTATAACTGGTCTTCAAAATTTTGAGTTAAATAGGTGCTACATTGAATATTTACCTTTTTGGGTCATGTCCCATCCCTCCCCAAATCTCTATAGTGAACATGGCTATACTTTAAAAAGTCAGCTTCTAAAGTTTACGAAAGTGATACTGTCTCTGTACTTAGAACCGGTTTTAAATGTGCTTACATATTCTGATATTGTTAATTTTTTTTCTTAGGTGTTATCAGTATGTCTTTAGATTTGGGAGTAAAACTTCTGTTTATTTGTTTACAAAAATGTAAACTTATGAAGCAGATAAGTGGTTCATCAGTTTGATCTTCTGTTTAATTGTCTTGATAACATGTGGTGGAATAGGAGTTTATCTGGAATGTATCATCTTGAACTATTTTCTGAGTGTGTTTCTTGGAGCCAAACTATGGTGTGAGGCAGAAACAAATTTTCTTTAGGCACTCTTCATATAAACAGGAAATACTTTGTGTTTGGAAGTGATCAAGGCACTCTTTTCTCTCTTCCCTCCTGTCATTCATTAGCAGGTTAACTCAATGTAAAACACTAAAAATCATTTGTCTGCCACAAACATCTTTGCTGTGCTACTTTGGCCACTGGTATGTCTTGACTAACTAAAGAAAACTGACAATAAGTTAAAAACAATTGTCAATATGGAATTGAACTTTAAAATAAGAATAGAAATGTTTTTTTTAATTCTTTTATAATAAGTAAAATGTTATCAGGCTCACCAACTGTTTTTGAACAAGTATTATACTTTAGAACTCTGGTTATGTTGTATCCTCCTGTACTCGGCACTGGTGAGGCTGCACCTCAAATACTGTGTTCAGTTTTGGGCCCCTCACTACCAGAAGGACATTGAGGTGCTGGGGTGTGCCCAAAGAAGGGCAACGAAGCTGGTGAGGGGTCTGGAGAACAAGTCTCATGAGGAGCAGCTGAGGGAACTGGGGTTGTTTAGCCTGGAGAAAAGGAGGCTGAGGGGAGACCTTATTGCTTCTTACAACTACCTGGAAGGAGGTTGTAGTGAGGTGGGTGTCGGTCTCTTCTCCCAAATAACAAGCGATAAGACAAAAGTAAGTGACCTCAAGTTGTGCCAGGGGAGACTTAGATTGGATATTAGGAAAAACTCTTCACCAAGAGGGTCGTCAAGCATTGGACCAGGCTGCCCAGGGAAGTGGTGAAGTCACCATCTCTGGAGGTATTTAAAAGACGTGTAGACGTGGTGCTTAGGGACATGGTTTAGTGTTGGACTTGGCAGTGCTAAGTTAATGGTTGGACTTGATGATCTTAAAGGTCTTTTCCAACCTAAATGGTTCTATGATTTTATCTGTCAGTGCTCTTTTGGCTTGTGAAGCCTGGAAATAACCAGAGGGTGTACACTGGATTCCCCAGAACTACAAGCAGTGATAGATAACCAGTTCCTTCTGTTTAAATTAGGGCAACAACTGATGTGAAATTGCATTTAGAAACAGCCAGATATTTCAGCAATATGCTGCTCTAAGTGTCCCTCAGTATTGCAGGCTGCAGAAACGGCTGCTCTGATTTTATATTCCTGAGTGAATGATTCCTTTCTGTTACACCTCCTTCTGGCAAACCTCAGGTTAGGGAGCATAGTAATGTAGTCTTTAGGTTAGTTTGCAGTATCTAATTTCTTACTTTCATCACGTTCCTTTTCTCCCTCTTCTCTCTGCAGACTTTCAGGACTCTAGAAAATCTGACTTCAACGGTACTCTGCAGTTCTTCTGAAGTTCCTTCTGGCTTAATGAAGGACAAAGCTGTTGTAGTCATGAGAGGGAACTGCACTTTTTTGGAGAAAGCAAGAATTGCACAGAGTTCGGGTGCTAAAATGCTGTTGATTGCCAGTAAACCTAGGCTGGTAAGTTACAACATGTAGTTTTCTTCTGTAGTGAAATAGTATCTTACCTATTTGGTCTGATGCAGTGCTGTGCAGGGTTAGCTGGGAGAAACCCCAAAACCAGAGGACCCTGGCAATGTGTGGGACTCCAGCATGAATCATTAACCTTCCGGACAGAGTGCTGTGCTAGCGCGACTGCTGTTCCTGGGACTGAGAGGGTCATACCGAGTTATCTCTGTGCAATGCTGTGTTGTATCATCTAAAAGTACCTACAGCTGAATTGTATTTTTAATCTGTTCCTTGTATCTTTAATCATGTTTCTGAATGCAAATTCTTGTCTTTATCATTCCCTAATTTTAGAGTACTCTGAACTCCCTGTAATCTTAGGTGATATTTTGTTTTGGACACGTGTGACAAAAATAATCTAGGAAAATGCAATCCAAAATTGGAAATAAAAAAAGGTGTTTTGAGATAGCTTTACAAATACTTCTGTTGCTTTTTTGTTCTCTATCACAGCTGCAACATGTATGTACAAGTATTTGCAATGTATGAATTTGTGTGATTATCATGAGAAGTGAATCCTGTTTTAAAAGCACAGAGAATAAAATCAGAGTTTTGATTATCCCTTGTAATACTACAATAACACAAGAACTTTATGAATCCAGATGTATTGGTAGTATCACCTGTTTTAAGTAGATCTGTCTTCATTAACCTTTAGCAAAAGGTGATGAATGCGCTTTTTTGGTCCTTCCTATGAATATGTTAAAATTTAAAGGATAATCTGCTTTTAGGGATCTAACCTGCTTTGCAAATAGGCTCAGCTTACTTATCACTGACTCTTTCTCTTTTAGTCTCCTCTTTCAGATAACAAGACTGATTTTGAAAATGTGACTCTTCCAGTTGCTCTTATAAGATATAATGACATAGTAGATATGCAGCTGGTAAGTAATAGGACCTCAGCATGTTATGGTTTGTATAAACACAGTTTTTTGAACAAATAAATAAAATAATTCCAGGTCAGATCTGGATGTCTACCTGATTTGAACGTGCATAGATATTGCTTTCAGTTTTGCGGAAGCAGTAGAAGTGCTAGTCTTACTAATTCAGGTTAATTTGAGAGAATGATTAATTAGAACACTAATAATGGGAAACACAATACCTAACTGGAGGGAGGGTAGTCTTAGAAATCTTCCTGCTAAACAAAAATAAGCAGTCTTCCAGTAGACTTGTATGCAGTTGCAGATGCCTGACGCATGTCAAGAGCTAGAGCTTCAGAAGGCTGTTCCTTTAGCACAGAAGCTAGAACTGCTGAGCTTGTATCTGCTGGCATAAAATCTTGCAGGCAAGCAGTACCCTGTCAGGTTGGGTCTTGAGGATGGTGTGATGGTTTTTGGTCTTTCCCAGATGATGGGCTCGCTCTCTTTATATAGCATGACAGCATCTGTTACACAGAAGTTAGGGAGTTTGAGTTTCTGCTGATGAGTTTATGGTGACATGTCAAGTGCGTGTCATTAAAATGTGGCAGTCTGGTATCTCCTACACTTTATAAGTAGGGCAGTTTGTTTTGGGGGCATTTGGAGTTTGTTTTCCTTTACATGTAATATTAGGATACAGAATATTACAGAGATTTTTAAAGAAAACAGTATCTTTTCTTCAGTGTGGCTTTTTCTGTTATTTTGGTTTTTATTTAGTGTTAAATAGCTTTGCTAGGCAGGAGTTGCATTGCACATGTTTTTCCGTGAATAGCAGAGGCTAGCACTAACCTGTGTAGTAGCTTCTTGGATTGAATTTGCAAGCTCACTTCACCATTTCTGCTCTTAATCTTCAGAGCTGCCATGGGAGACTGTCTTAGGTGAGTATGCAAATTGAAACTGTGCCTAGACGTATAGGACTTTGGTTGTTTTCTGTCTGTTCCCATTAAAGATTGGTTCTTGCCGAGCATTGACCTGACTGAAGGTTTATGATGACTGTCCTCAGTCTGCCTTAGTCTTGATGAATACCATGTTTTGGTTCAGGTTGGCCTCTGTCTTGGAATTTCTCCCTTCAAGTAAGAGAAGTGTTGTTTGCTTAGTTGAGTGGTTTTAACATATGTGCTGCTAACATGAAAGGGAACTAGAGCAAGGTTAACATCCCTAATTTGTTCTGAATCTTCTCTGCACCACTGTATTGCCTAGTGCTGTTTGGGGAGGTGTCATACAGAATCACTTTTGTAAAGCTATAGTAATTCACCACAGTAACTTTGCTAGTGGATTAGTGTGCCAAATGATGTCTCATACTGCTGTTGAATTGAAGAATTTGGTTTTGTCTTGTAATGAGACTGCCTTCATAAAAGTAGTGAGGAACACAGGCTACACTACAGGTGATTCTTTCCTAGTTGTGATGTAGTTTTGCCAAAGCCTTCTGTCATGTCACTGACAGCTGTTGTTTCGAATGATATGTGCTGCTTAAGAAGCTTGTAGCCGTTGTACTCTTCCTACTACAGTTATATTTCTGTTTTAACTCTTTACAAGGCTTCCAACTCTCTTCTTTTATTTGGAAGAGAGAGACAGCACCAGTCTGAGGGTAGCTAGTTTGTATAAGCGTTCTTTTTATTTTTTCTGAGAAGACTTCATCTTTGTTAGCTTTTACCATGTGAATCGGGTATATTATGAGTCTTGATAGCAATAGTAGAGTGTTACAAGCCTTCTAGTAAGCAGACAGCTCTCTTGCAGAGTTGTTATCTGATGCAATGTATATGATTCTAGTGCTCCTGTGGCGGGAGCTGAGACTCTGCAAGTTTTTAGTGAAGAGCAGAGCAATAGGAAAAAAGGAAAAAATCACTCTAGGTTATAATGTAGATTATAATTTATAAGGTTTATGAAACTTGACGGAAAAAATGGATTATGACATGTAAGACTTAAAGGTTTAAACATTTTTAGTATTCATGTTTCTTGGGTTTTTTTTTAGTACTTTTTTTTGTGTCTGTTGGTTTGGTGTTTTAGTTTGTTTTTTCTATGTACAGGATACTGCAATTTGAATAGGGTTTTTTGCTTTTATCTCATGTTATGTTCCACTTCATGCAACTGCAATGTTTCACTAGAATTTAATTTTCTTTCTTTTTCTGAACTTCCATAACTTCAGGCAAAGGAATGATTCTGACCTCTTTAGCAGTAAGGTTAGTATCTGTGGTTAGATAATTCAGATGCTGAAATGAATCAGCTTTCTTCACATACGGCCACTGTATTCCACTACACTACTCAGCTTCCAATTCAGTCTCTCCACTGCCAGTTTGATCTTCCTTTAGCCAAACCTGCCTGGCACATTCATCTCCTCTCCTGCTTTTATCCCCACATGCAGGCTGTTAACAAATCTGTTTTTCTGATGCATTTCTGAAGTCTGTTGTCACTGCAGGATTGCTTTAGAGGCCTTGACTTACTTTGGCTACAACAGCAAACCTTTCTTCCCTACCACCTTCCCATTTCCTGTCAAATTATCATTCTTTCTCTTTTTCTTAAATCTCACCTTTCAGTCAAATGGAAGCATCTTGGTTTTGCTTTCAAGGTTTTTGTACAATTCAGTATCAGTTATGTCTCTGCGTTCCCTCCCATAATCTTCAGTGTCCTTCAGCTGAGATTTTTTTTTTTTTTTTACTTTGGTCTTAAATTTTTTAAGTAGTGTGAAATTGCTTTCCTTTCTTTTGAATCCATCTCAAATCATGTTTATGTAAAGCTGTTTTGTAACAGCTTTCTGCCACCTTGAGTTTTCACTGTGTCCTGTCTCTGAGTTTTGTGGTTTCAGGAGCTAGAGGTAGACCTCTACTGATAACTCAGTGGACCTGTGAGTTTGTATTTCAGGTTGATGGACTCAGAAATGCTTTCCTGCAGAGCAGAAGTCTTTGATAGTACTTGGTATATTTGAGGGGTAAAAAGCATTTGGGCTAGAGGCATAACTTCTCAGAACTGTTGAAAGAATGCAAAGTACCATTTTGCCTTGTGGTATCCGTATGTTTCCACAGCAGTAGTAATAGGGTTGTTTTCAAACTTGACCGTCCTGAAAGGTAGCATGGAAAGATTGCTTCTTTACAATGACCAAGGCAAATATATGGGATGTGTTGTGCAGGAAGTTGAAAACTTGCTTTCAGCATTGTGTAGGTTAAGAGCAGGAAATCATGATGTGCATGTTGTTGGAAAATAAGCAATATAATTTCTTTGTCCTTATGAACCAACTTGTATACTATTTTTCAGATGCTTGGAAATGAAGTTAATGTGACTCTGTATTCACCACCTTTGCCAGAGTTTGATTGCAGTATGGTTGTCATCTTCCTAATTGCTGTGTTTACAGTGTCACTAGGAGGCTACTGGAGTGGAGTAGCAGAACTGTAAGTTTGTTAAATGGAACTGCTTAAATTATGTGGACTAAAAATGTTGTGAAAACTCTGACTATGTGAAAGAAATTCAGTGAGAAATTATGTTCTTTTACATTGGTAGTTAAAAAAAATTAGAAGATCTAGGTGCAATTAGCCGCTTTGCCATGAAATACTTGAGCACTGCAACCTTTGAAAAAATCACTGTAGGTCTTTGAGGAACCTTGAGTAGCAGATTGTAAAAGTCCCTGAGGGATAGTGCAGCTCTTGAGAGGAGGAATGAGTTAACATTTTGACAAATTACCAAATACCCTATAACTAGCATCATAATCCTCCAATATCCATGACAGAAAGTAAATATTTTAATGACATCTTTACAATTCAGCGATCCAAGAGTTACATACATAGTCATATGTACTATCTGCATCGGCAGGGATCTATACAATTGCTTCATCCCAGCTGGCTGTGCAGCCCCCTCTGGGATGTCTCTGCACCCTACGCTGGTCACTAGGAGCACTGGGGAATGCCGTTTGCTTGTGTCTGGGTGGCTCCAGGCAGTTGAAGTCCAACTGCTTCAGCTTTGTGTGTTGTCTGGTGGAGCAACAGAGCCAGGGGCAATAGCAGCTCTAGCACTACGTGGGGGCAAGGAGGCAGCAGCCGTCCTTGTGCAGGGAAGGAGAGGGAGTGGAAGTGAAGAATCTGGCAAATACAGGGAAACAAGGGGTAGTAGGGGTTTCTGCACTGTGCTTGAGGGGTGTGCAGCTTTGTTTAGTGAAGTGAAGCACACTCAATGCACACACAGAGCTGTTTTTAGTCTGGAGTTAAACTGGATATAGCCAGCCTTTCAGAGCGTGGTATTATTCTGAGGTGTTTCTTGGATGTCTGCGTATGCTGAATGGGCCAGTGTGCATTACTACCTAGGGCTTCCCATTCTGTGATGTTCTCGTGCTTTGTTCCCCAGAACAACAGGGAGTGGATTGTATGTGATAACAACAGCTTCCTCTTTCCCACTAGTTATGCAAATCTAGTGATTTTAAAGAGATTAAAGATGTAGGAGGAGGGAGGTGTGTGTGTTTCTTTTTTTAAAGGTTGGATGTGATTATGCTGCTTTTTTACCCTGCAGTGCTATAGGGTGTGACTGCACTGAATGCTAAAATAACAAAATGTGATGCTGTCTCCCATATTGAAAAATACCTAGATGTAATTATATTAAACATGTTAAAGTGCACTTTCATAAGCATAGGGTGAGTTTTTTTTTTTTAAAAAAGCTGCTTATTCAAAGCATGTCCTCTGAGAAGGTGATTCATCTAACCGTGTCTTACTCCTGCGGGTTTTTCTCTTTTGAAAGTAGCTGTTTCAGTGCTGAATTCAGCATTTTGTAGGTAGGTCCTGGGATTCGTCAGGAACATGCTATCTGATGGGCAAGTTGCACTAGCGTCTGTGCTAAAGAATAGTAGGGCTATCTGCTCGAAGAACAAACACAACAATTTAAGTCTGTTTATTTTGCATGGTGAGGTATAAATATTGAGAATAGATACGCAGAAATCTTACTCCCAGTGAAAATCCCCAGTTATACTCCCCCCCCTTTTATTTACTCTGTAATTATGAGGTGTAAGGGGAAAAGAACTAGTACTTAGCTAGCTTCATTCTGGTAACATGAACATTTTTTGCAGACACTTAATGTCTATAGTTGATGTTTTAAAACTGTGTCATACCCATGATTTTGATTTATCATAGATGTATTTATCAGATTGACTACGCTTAGCCCAAGAAATTTTGTAGTCAGAGGAGATGTGCTAAGAGAGTTGAGTGTGTGCATCCTGAAAAGGAGTTTAAGAGTTCTGATAACAGATTACTTCTCACATGGATCAGGGTTTTGACTGGGGGTACTTCTTAAGGGTAGCAATCACCACACGATTGGAAAGGAGGGCAGTTAATCTTTTCCTTGTGATCTGTGCGAGGTTAGAAGTGCATATGTCCATTAAAAATGGAGAGAAACTCAATAAGCATACTATTGTTCTGTAATTTTTAAGTCTAATAATGGTATGAAGGGTTAGACTGAAATGCTGTCAGTCTAAATGCTTTATAACCAACAATTCTGGTCGTAGTAAAATGTTTTCATAATCTGTCATTTGAGGTAAATGTGTTTGTCATTTTCTTAAAACAGTGAGAATTTGAAAGCAGTAGCAAGTCCTGGGGAGAGAGAAACAAGACGGAAGAAGGAAGAAAATGTTACTTTCACCCCTGTAACAGTTATCTTGTTCGTTGTCATCTGTTGTGTCATGCTGGTCTTGCTTTATTTCTTCTACAAATGGTTAGGTAAGAAACAATGGATAATCTCATTAGACTTATTTTTCTGCGTGATCTTATTAGGTGTCTAAGTCTGAAAAGCTAGATTTCTAAACTAAAGTTAATGTAATTTTTTTAAATTGTTCTCTCCATGTATGAGTTGAGAGTTGAAAAGATGTAGCTGCTACTTAAAAAAGAGAGAAGCTTTCTTCTACTCTCTTACAAAGGCTGCCTTGACAGTGCTTATTCTGAATGAAGTAATATGGACGAGAAGTGACTAGCAACTAGTAAAAAAAGTACATGATGTATGTCGACGTTGTTGGGAGGATGGCAATGATAACTTAGTGTGTTTAGAGTGCAAACTTTTGTTAGGTTTTGCTACGTGGACGTTGAGTTTGTGATTGCAGTGCCCTAATTGAAGTATCAGGTGAAATGGCATTACCATAATGGAATAAACTCAGGCATACTAGCAATAAGCTAAGTTCTTGAATTATGCAATTCCAGTAAAATGTAGTTTCCAAACTGCTGGTTATTTTTAAATTTTTTTTTTTTCTGCCCTCAAATCATGCGACCAGAAAATGTACACTGTTTTAAATACACTTTTTTAGTATGAAGAATGTAACTTTCGTT
>NW_010551088.1:0-25517 GCF_000687285.1 Phaethon lepturus | reverse complement strand
ACTCTTTCCTAGAATTTCTTAGCAGCTAACCTCCTCCTTCTGCAAAAGAAACTTCACCATCCTGACTTCTGATTTTGTATAGCTTTTGTTATCTTGACTATGAGCAATGCTACCTTTACTAAACTTGTCCCACTAAAAGACTGATGAATCTCTTAATGTGATCAAACGATTTAGGTTAAAAATGACCTCTGTTTACTGTCAGATGTTTCAGGTGAGATTTAGAAAGAAGTAAAGGAAGAGGCCTCTTAAAGGAGCAAGGAATAACAAATTAGTTAGAGGGAGGAAGAAACTTGAATGGTTCAAAGAAAATATGTAATAGCCTTTAGCTAAGAAGCCTTAGTTCTGTGGACTGCGGAGCAGTCTGTAGAGCAGACATCTGAAATTTCTTGGAGGTAAAGAAGCTGTTACAGTCATATGACATACTGTCCCAGGGGGGGCAGCGAGGGGAATAAATCTGTACTTAATTAAAAACAAGCAACCAAAAAAACCCTAGAGTGTATGAATGTAAGTCCTAATATCAGTACTTGGAGTTCAGATCAATTCTGTAACTGAAGTACTAGGGAGGGAGTGTTTCCAGCACGAAGCCAGTTGTAAAGCTGAGCTCTATGATGAAGTTCTCTCTCTCTTTTTGTAAATATGCAGGCATTACTAATTCTGCATTGTTGCCTTAAAATTTGAGATTCCCTAAACAGCTGATTTCTTACTGACTTCAGAGGAACCTGTTGTGCAAAAATTCTTGTTTTGCCTCCTGGGGAATTAACAGATCATAATGGTGCACGATCGTGGTTACAACTATAAAATTCACCTTTCTTGCCTGTTTTTTCAGTAATCTCCTTACTCAGAACTGCTTTCTAGCCAGATCTTCACTATCAAAAAAACCCAAACGAATCCTAGCTAGCAAACAACTGGTTTTATTGTTTGTCCACATTTCAGGCTGCTTGCCATAAATTAGAATACACAATATACTAGAACTTAGAACACATAATGTAGAGTTTTTTTCCTAACCAGGTGATTCCTTGCTACATCGAAATTTTTGGAAGGGATGGGGATGGGGTGTTTAGTATCTTCATATGCCACCTAAACCATGCGTCAAGTCTTGGGGATGCTGGAGTTTTTATGCATAAGCAGACAAAGTGATGAAAGGAAAAATTTGAAGTGAGGAGTATTATTGAGAAAGCTGGTAGCTGTGAAATAGCACTTTGGTTTTAGCCATAACCAAATAAAAGCATGTATAAGCAGTAACAGATGACATATTTCTTCTTAAAGAAAAGGGATGAAAAATAAAATTTAAAAAATGTTTTCAGTTAAAAAATTTCAAAACTCAAGTCTTTGCTTGATGAGAACTCTTGTCATGGCAGAGACACTCAGAATTCACCACTTTCTGTAATCAGGTGACTGTAGTCTCCAATGACTGTATTGAGCAGTGCTATAACTGTTAACAGTTTATACCAAATGTACCTAATTGTGTTTGATTCCTGTTTGCTGGGGTTTTTCTATTGTATTCTATTGTACTTTGTCATTGATTCCCATCTTCCATTCTTTTTATTTAGTGTATGTTATAATATCAGTCTTCTGCTTGGCATCTGCAATGAGTCTATACAACTGTCTTGCAGCATTAATAGGAGAAATACCATTTGGGCAGTGCAGGTATTGTACACCTTTCAATTATTATAAATGTAAGGATTTTTTTGCGCATTTTCTGGTTGCTACTCAAATTAGTGTGAAAATCAAAGAACGGTTTAATTGTTTCCTGTGCAGTTTAGTGTGTGGGATTGTTACAGAAGAAAATTACAAGCCCCTTTAATAGATATTAAAGGTATTCATAGCATCATCAACAGTTAAAATAATGTTGTGGGAGATCTTGTGCATTACCTTTATTTGAAAGCATTGCTATAATCAAACTTGAAAGGATCTGCTTGGCCATCTGAGCTCGGTTTTACAAAATTCTGATTGCCTGTATGGTGTTCTCGCTTTGTTCGAGGAACTCTCTAAGGGGTGAGGAGTAAGGGATGTAAGGGATCCTGCACATACTTTTGTTTTCTTGGCAATGGGGATGCTAAATAGTTTCCAACTTTTAGTGGACTGTTTGAGCAAGTACTATGCTATAGGCAGTAGAGGGCTTTTTTTCCCCTTCATCTTAATCTGTACTGTACCTTCGACAGATGAAGTTTTAATTATTTTTTTTCCTGTGATGGCAACATGTTGCTCATATCCTCTGTGTTAGAAGTTAGTGGTTATAGTCCTAACTTGAGTAGCGGGTTATCAGTGTACAGATAGCCTCTTCTTACTACTCAGAGTTAAATATCCTGCAGGTATTTGTGAGTATGGGAATGTCCCTGTTTTCTTCCCCCGTGTTTTCACTTTAAAAAAACCTAATATTTAACGCAACAAATGGTTCTTTTCCCAAAAGAACAGTGCTTATAAGCTTGGAAGCCTAAGGCTATGTTTGCATGTTACTTACTACAGGATGTTAGTGCCAGGTGATCCAGTAGCGCATCAAAGATAGAGATCAGATAGAAAAGACAGTGGGTTTTGTGTAGGCTGCAGGACAGGCATTAGTTCTGTCAGTTACTATCAGTTCAAGAACTGTCCCAGAAGATTGAGTAGGCAGTGGAAACAGATACTGGCTCACAATTTGGCAATACATAGTTATTCCATTTCTAATCTTGTCTTACGTGTCCTAAAATTGATTTTCCTCGCCATCACCCCTTTCTGGAATCATGACATGACTATCCCTCACTGACATAGTTCTGTTGGCATAATGGTTACATTACAGAGATGGATTAAATAAATTCATCTGCTTGCTGCCTTTCCTGGATGTGTTTGCTAAAATTAGGACTGGTCATCAAAGCCCAACTTGGCTTACTGCCTGTGGGCATGTTTTTAATGCAGCCCAGAGAAGGACTGATACTGCAGTTGCAAGAGTAATGCCCTCTGAGCCTGAATGGAACAAACAGGCAAAGGAGAAGCTCTCAGGATGCAAACACCGTGTTGGCTTACGGACCCATGATGGCACAGGCATGTGTTTTGGCTGTTACAAGCTTTCTTTTTTAATTTAATAATTTTCTTTTAGGATTGCATGTTGCAACAAAACCATTGAAGTGAGGCTTATTTTTCTTGCTGTATTCTGCATAGCAGCAGCTGTTGTCTGGGCAGTGTTTCGAAATGAAGATAGGTAAGTGATGCCTTCTGACTTAAGAGAGTAATATGAGTAATCGTCATTAATGAACTCCCCATCGTTCCTGGAGCATGGCATCTTTCTAAACTCCAGTGCCGATTTAAAAAAAAGTTATGAAAGTATTTATGAAGCTTAACAGGCATGGGAATAATAGAGAACAAAACTATACTATACAAATATACTATACTATACAAATGAACTGTGTGGTAATTTGGAGTACAAAAATTACGAAGATGAGGAAGAACTAGCTGGATTGCTAGTGATTGCCACAGAGGGAAAAAAAGTGAAGTAGTAACATAGGGACCATAGGACCTTATGCTTCTTATGCTCCAGTGAAAGCACAGAACCACAAATACTCAAATATTTTAGTACAATCCTAAGTAGCATCTTGAGACAGATGTTAAGTAGGGCTTGCAGTCAACACCACCTGGTGAGCAAGTGAGCAATCATACAAGTGAACACCAAGGCCCTGTTACGGCCTCTTTTCAACTCATTTTCCCAGTAGTACACTGATAAAGAACAGTTACCTATTTATGATCAGAGGCTAGTGTAAATTGACCATCTTGAAACTAGTATTTTTGTGGTTTTGGTAGCAGTACTTCCTAAAAAACTAATTTCTTGCTTTCCAATCCATTTTGCGATCTTGCTATTTCCAGGAGAATCTAAAAGTGTTACTGTGCTTAGATTCCATCAGTAGTTTGAACAATGTGTAAAAAATGTGCTCTTATTTTTAGGTGGGCTTGGATTTTGCAAGATATTTTGGGAGTTGCTTTCTGCCTAAACTTTATTAAAACACTGAAAATGCCCAACTTTAAGGTACTGTAAGTTGCTTACCTGAAGAAAGTATTCTAATGCCATGAATCTGTAAGTTTAGTGTCAGGAAGTAGATTTTCAACACTTAAGAACTATATATTAAAAAAAATAAAAATCTTTACCATTTTTAATAATTAAGATAAATGAATCATGTTCTAAATATTATGCCAGAATAAACTTTGTGTGTGTGTTTTTTTTAACATGGTGGTACGGTAATAGTACTGGAATCTAACTATGTAGTCCTTGAAAACCTACAGTAATATTTTCTTCTTTTTTTGCCAGTCCTGTGTGATACTTCTAGGCCTTCTCCTTCTATATGATGTATTTTTTGTCTTTATAACACCATTTATCACAAAGGTATGTATGTGAATTTATCTTTAAAATAAAAACAGAAATGTTGTCTGGTCACTGGGGCAGTATTTTTGTGAGACAGATTAGTGTTTTCAGTATTCTCGATGCAGAAAAGATTCGGGTGTTTCCCCCCCCCCCCCCCATTTAAGGCAGCAATGGCTTCAAATTTCATCTTGTATGGTCTGTAGAGTGTAAATGATTGTGTAGGTTCCATAAATTTTGTTAAATTACTTGCGTTTTCGCCAGTCACATGACCAGAAGTAAGCTGTGCCCAATTGTGTGACAGTGTGATGATGAGAAATGACTGTCCTCCAGTTTTCTTCCTTCTTTTGCTTTTAACACCTGCATATTGGAACATGTTCTACTACTTTCTGCAGTGCTCATTTGCAGCGTAGCATGAGCTGTATGCAAGCGTACCTTCTTTTATTTTGAAGCAGAAAGCTCATAGTAAAAAAAGCTGACGCATTTTTATCTAAAACTTCCAGCTACATCTAGTGGATTTGTTGTGCTTTTTTTAAACAGTTATTTTAGGCTGGACTACATGTTTTTAATGCAAAACAATACTGTATAGTGCTGTATGATTCTAGTCCATTCCTTTTGATACACAGGATTTTTCCATTCCTGAATTGTAAGGTGAGGCACAACCAGTTTTTGTAAATGTAGTATGAATGTTTTGGTGTATTAAACCACTAACTTCTGAAAAATAACCTTAATTTCAGAATGGGGCAAGTATAATGGTTGAAGTTGCAGCTGGACCTTTTGGAAACAGTGAAAAGGTATGAATAGTTGTTTTAATATGTGCAACATACAAATACTGACACTTCGTAGCTAATTCATAGTGTGCTTTTCAGCATAACTTTCTCACAAAATATAGCCAGCTTCTGCTATTTTCTTTTAAGTATTAAATACCTGTTGACTTGGGTTTGATCCTAGAATGATGGAAACTTGGTGGAAGTCCCTACTGAACGCTCAGCTCCCCATGAGAAAGTAAGGATTGTATTTCAGATACTGGATTTTTAAATGATTCCCTCTGAAAAGACTATTCTTTTGGGGAAAACCTGACTGTCCAAATTTCTCTTCAGGGCCTGGATATCATTGATCAATACTCTGTAGTTAGGTTAATAATCCAGACTTGTTATTCTCATTATATGGTTAAATGTTGTTTTAACTTTTTTTTGGAGTGTGCGTATGATTTGTAAATCTGAAATTCCAGCTTATCTATTGCCTTAAGCTTTATCCATTCTCTATGTTGGTTTCTGGTTTTTACTTCAGGTTCTACCTATTTTGAGGTTCTGCGTTAACAATTAATTAATTACATTAAAACTGTTTATTAATTTAAGCAATCAAACAAAACCAAAATCCAAAACACCACAACGATTTAGATTAGATTTATGTGGGCTTCTAAAATAATGTTTTACAGTTACCTGTGGTTATTAGAGTGCCTAGACTTGAATACTCTGCATCGACACTGTGTGACATGCCATTTTCATTGTTGGGTTTTGGAGACATTATTGTCCCAGGTGAGCAAATGTTTTTGGCAATTGTAACTTATGATTAAATATTTTGGTTTTGATTCTCAACTGACTTATATTAGAGTTTATTCTACAAAGTAATTACTGAATGAAATGCAGCAGTTTGCCTTGATCTGTCAGTGCAGAATACAACAAAAGCCACAATATAAGAAAGCTTAGTATGTTACAGAACATTTAAATAGTGAAGGGTTTTTGCTTTTCTGTTGCACTGTATTGTGTAAATACAAGTCCCACAAATAAATTCAGTTGTCGGTATTAATTAAATCTCATAGAAATCTCACAGAAAGCAAGTATTCTGTGACTTCATAGTATTTTCATATCCTAGACTACCTAATTAGAGGTGAGGTAACAGAAAACATATTATCATGTTTTTCCATCTTTCTCAGAAGAGCTGAATTTTGCCATAGTTGGAGTCTTGAGCAAATTACTTAAGTCAGGCACAAAGCACCATCTCGTGAACAGTGTGCTCTACCTTTTCCTGTGATTTGTACTGAGGCAAAATTGCTGATTGTTAAGAGCGAGCATTGAAATCCTACTGAAGAAAAGCATTAAAGCTAGGCTGTTACTCTTCTGTATTAGTGCCTTCAAAATTGAAAATACTGCAAGGTAATTAGCTTGCTTAAAAAAAACCACACAAACTTTTAATACCAAGATCACTTGGCTCATATTTGCATTACTGTTTTGATTTTCAAGACTTACTGTAGCATGTCTTAAACTGGTTCTTGGCTTTCCAGAAATAAATGGGAAGAAGATAACATACAGTAATGGGAAGTCTTACTATACATTCTTTTTATGCTGCTTTGATTTGGAATATTAGGGAGAAGAGAATTCATGGCTAAATACTTCATTGATTTGCCTTTTTTTTTTCCCCCTCCCTCCTCCATCAAGGGCTTCTGGTTGCCTATTGTCGAAGATTTGATGTTCAAACAAGTTCATCTTCTGTATACTACATTTCCTGTACAATAGGTAAATCGTGATATTTCAGCAATGTTAATCTTCATGCTAGCTTTTTTCAAATGGCAGAACTAGATAGTTTTCTTCAGATAAAAGTTCAGTGTTGTCAAGAATCTCTTTATAATCTCTTTAATGTCCTTGCCCATATTTAAGGTGAGTATTCTTTATGGTATTCAGCTGCTTTGAGAAAGCTTGCAAATATAGAGCAACCTATTGTCCCTCTTCAGTTATATTAACAAGGAAGATACTACTTTAAAAGAAGTATTAATTCTGGCTTACTAAATGAGTGACAGTTTGAAAATTCACCTGTTCTTGATCGTGTATGTATAAATATCTTTTTATAGCTTATGCCATTGGTATGGTGCTGACTTTCATTGTTTTGGCGTTAATGAAGATGGGACAACCTGCCCTTCTCTATCTTGTACCATGTACACTCATTACTAGCTCGCTTGTTGCTTGGAGGCGCAAAGAGATGAAGAAATTTTGGAAAGGAAGCAGTTACCAGGTAGGCTGGATGCCTTGGGTATTTTGTTGTTAACTCCTTTGAGTATATGCTTTTCTAAGTACTTGGTAAATATATCACCCACAATCCAATTTTTGCTACTCTTAATGTTGGTTATCTTCTGGAACAACTATAAGGAAAAATAGTCTTTACTCTTAGAAAATCTTAGTCTAGTAGTTGACACGGCAGAACAAAGCTTAAGGGAGATAAAATAGCTGGTTCAGTACTCATGGGGAAAAAGTTATTTGTTCTGGTTTATTTTCTTTGAAATGTTTTTTCATGTTTTAACATTCCTCAGCTATCATTTTGATGTGGTATAGCATGAGTCACTGAACTAAGCATGCCGATTCCAATCTGCCCTAGTCCTGTATTGAGAGACAGTTCAAAAAAAGCTGGTGATCAACTAGAATTATAGAAACTTTCCATGCATCACTGGTGTCCTCCATGATCAGGATTATACGGAGCATTCAGCAACAAAATGGCTGGGTGGTTATACAACTGTTTTCTATCGCAGTGCACACTCCGTACACGCTGCCTTGGGTATTCTGCATTTCCCCCTTGATTATCTCTAGCACTACCCAGGAATTGCAGTCCTTAAAATCCCACCAGCTGTCTACCTCTGCCTGTTGACATTTGCACATTCCCTGTGATTTGACTTGCTGTACTGAGTGTGCCAGTAGCCCTTGTGAGCTGGCACTTATCGTAAGACAGACAAGTCTTGAGATGACTCTAAATTTTGTTGGAGACCTCAAGTCCAATATTGATTGAATTCAGCAACTATCTCCTGTATCTAGGCTGTGTTGAACTGTGCCCAGAGAATGGATAGTCTGATGTGAGGGGAGGTGGGTGATGTCAGCTGATGGTGGAAAGGAGCAGCTCCTGCTTTTTCAGTTTCTGGATTGCAAAATTTAAGTGGATCAATGGAAATAGAGGTGATGGTAATTCTTGTAAATGTAAAACTGCAGGCATGCAGCTCCTGTAGTAATATCAGCTAAATGCTACTTTTTGTTGATCTAATATTGTACACTTGCTTCAGCTGGAGGTTGGCTAGTTATGAAATTACTCAGGAGATCTTAAGCTTTAACTAGATACCATGTCTTTTTGTCTACAATATCAACTCTTCTCTTTTCATAGGTCCAATGAATAGAAACGTTTCTCTCTAGGTCAGAATGAATTTGGCTTAGCATGCATTTGTATATGAATTGGTGACTGTTTGCTATTCTAAAATAAACTGTGTCACATATATGTGAAGCCCAGTAACTCTGGGACTATTGGGGGCAAAGCTTTGCAATTTATTTTCCTCACTTGAGTTCTGAGTAAGATTGCCCTAAGTAAATCTGGCAAGTCTCTTTAGTGACAAAAATTTCTTGCACTTCCCATAGCAAAACTCATACTTGAAAGAATTATGTTGCCATAGTAGTTGTTGCATGTCCTTTCAACTGGTTTCTTGAAGGATTAAAACTGCTCTGAACTTCAGCTTGTTTTGAGGTCAGATGACTTAATTTCTGGCACAATTTAAAATATTGATTTCCACCCCCACTCCACCATCCCTCAGTTAAGACTTGTCTGTGATTGAACACCTCCGTGTAACTTTGCAAAATCCTATTTTTCTATAACTTTCTGAAGAACTTTTTCTGTATTACTTTTTTTTTCCCCCCAGAGGGTGTTATTCAAGTTGCACTCCCAGAATGCTGTAGGTTGATCTTTCTCATATGTTGTCCTCCCTCAAGATACATAAAGGTGTATCTTGAACTGTCCTTACTGAACTTACAAACAAGCAAAAAACAAACACACGCACAAAAAAACCCCAAAACCACAACTAAAAACAAAACCATGCAACCCCCAGGGTTGCAATCTCCAGCTTTCAGTGCTCATTCTGAGAAGGAAAGATATAGAAAGGTGACAGAAGACTGTTTTTTTGTGGCAACAATCGTCATTTGGACTGTAGCAGAGCTGCCCCATTGACAAGGGTGACCAGGTTTCTGTAGAGGTTTGCTTGTCCTCATGGGAACAGAGAAACCTTGCAGACTTGTTAGAGCAAGGTGTCCTAAGAATAGGACTACAGGAGCATATAGAGTGTATCAGGTGATTAAACTTCATGAATGCTGCTGTTTATCGGCTGTTAGTTAGCTTTTTTGAGTTTTGGGGTTTTCTGGTTTTTTTTGTTGTTGTTGTATATGATTTTAATAATGGAATGAATTTTATTTAGGTATCGGACTCCTCCAGGACGCCTTTGCTACAAGGTGTGATTATGGCCTTCTTTTAATGCAACTTTACGAATCATCTTATGGTTTCTTTTTTTGTTTTTTCCTCTCTGCTTCCTCTTTTCATTCTTTTTTGTGTCTATCTTCTTTGTAATTTAATGGAAAAGTGTAGAAGTGAAGATGAGCTATAAATCTGTTTTTGTTCTTAGGTGTTGGGTTCCCCCCCCAATCTTTAAAGGAATACACGAAAACTTAAGTAGCAATGGAGCCATGATTTCTAAGCCTGAAGGCAGGCTTTGTTTTCCTCTCTGCTCTAGGATTTCCCAAATCCCTAGGAGTGTCTTCAGATACTCAGAACTGGTGTTAGTTTCCTCTACTGTTACCTATATGGAAGTCCTTCACCTAATTTTTCTGTGCCAGTGCATTGACATGACCTGCTTAGTGCTAAACAACAATTTTGTTGTCCTCTGTTATAATGTTCAGCATTATAATTTGCCTTTAGTAACTGTGGCTACAGTCCCTCTATCACCTTACTACTCAACAGTATGCTTTATCCCATACTGTCTGCAATGCTTGCAGTGGGATGGGGAGCAAGGATTCGGACCAGCTTTTGCGGCCTTGCTGCTGCACAGCTTCTAGGCTGCAGCGAGAAGGTTTAACCTTAATAGGCTATAGCTCATGACTGCTAACACTGATGGTATTTATTTTAGCTGTCTGCTGTCTCAAGCACAGCATGGAGAGAGCAATGCAAGCTTTCAAATTTCAACTTCTTGCAAAGTTTAAGCATTTAAATATAATCTTGAATTATAGTCATCAGTGTAGAGTTATACATCTATTTATAAAGTGTAGCTTGTGTGCCCTATACACTGAAGACAATTTGAGATGGTGAACTCTGCCTAGGTCTTAAATTCTGAACTAAAATGTACTTTCCTAATTAGCTTCTTTCTTCTAATAAAGAGTACTTTAAGTCTCACTAAAAAGCCTTAACAATAAAGAAATTAGGTAGAAACCCAAGAAGACTTTAGGAGGTGGGAGGGGTTGAGTACAAATTAAAATCAGATGGCCAGACTGTATTTTTATAGCTTAAAATTCTTCTGTCCTGCTGTGTGCACTCAAGTTCTTGGATAGGATTGTTAAAATCACTTTTTCAGTTTCTACTTCATACATATGGGAAATACTTGACTCCTTCGGATAGCTCTGAGGTCCCATAATTTTTAGCTGAGAGTATTTCTGTTTCTGCATAACGATGGAGTCTTAAATTCTAGTTACGCTGTACATGGCGCTTTTATGGAGTAGTCTTGAGTTGCTGCACAGAAAAACATTTTAGCTATTCACTGAAGCACAGAGATTTCTTGGAAGAGTAACATACCTACTTTCCTATGACCAAATGGGCAGTATTGCTACTGTGAAGTGTACAATAAAGGTTTTTCTAGGTTTTCTGGATTGCTTATGCTCCTCATGTATGCCTGCATGATAAACTTATTTGATACTTATTTCCTAGTTATTGATTTAATTTAAAAATACTATTTGTTTTTTGTATCAGTACAGTCTATGAAATAATTTTAGTAACATCATGAAAAACCTAGTGGACTAATGAAACTTTGAAGTCTTCTAGGTAGAATAGCCTTGCAACGTTTTAGACTTTGTCAGTTTGAAGTGTTCTGCAAGCTTTCTTACCTCTCTTGGAAATAATAAATCAACAGATTTGTCACTGGCATGTTACTACTGCAATTTTAAATCACATTTTTAGATACTTGCAAATTAATAATAGCTCTAAGTTGTCAAGAATTACGTGAATGCAACATCATCAGAGTGAGTCTTGCAGTTACATGTGTCCATAGGTTCTACGTACTTTTACAGGTAGAATTTTGTGCTTCCATCTCTAGTTTGTTTCTCTGTGTGTAGTGTTTTGGGTTTTTTAATTTTGTTTTTTAATAATTCACCATGTTAGGAGACAGGTTAAACAAATGTTTTTTAGTTACAAAGCTATCTTGACACCCCCCCTTCTTAAAAACTGCCAGCAATTCAGACGTGAGAGAAAAGCTTCTGAATCACTTCCACTTAAAATGATCATCAGCTCTCCACAATGTACGGTCTGATTCCTTTGGCTCTTTTGAGGCTTCAAACAACTTTGTCCAGGATTTTAGCATGGTGCCTTCAGCTTGCTGCTGGTTGTTGTAAAGATTCCTGCAGCTTCTGCTGAGGCTTTGAGGATGGGGTTGTCCTGAGAGAGCCTACAATTGACATAAATCTGTGGAAAAAGCTGCTTAATGCAATCTTACCCTTTTCGAAAGTCATCTGTTGTCCCTGGCTTCAACTTGTGGGCTATTCTCCTTCTATGTGGTGGAGAGATTAGAAATGGGGTGGGGTGGCTTTTTTTTTAACTCGTAACATTTATGTCTATCAAAAAACTCCAAACACCCTTTATGCTCTACTAGCCATTTTGATTTTAAAGTTAACTTACAAATCTGATATATTAAGCAGAGACTTTAAAATTTAAATACAGGTGGTATCTCCAACATAAGTACATTTTGTGCTACTTACTTAAGAGAAGAATCTCTGACTTTGGGATACACTGAATTGTTGTGAATAGTGTTAACTCCTTCTTCTGGAAGCATCTTTTCAATTCAATAGGGAAACATTTTACAAAAATGCTTACCAAAACTACCTGCTGTATGCCAGCTGTTAGATGATCCTCCCTAGGATGAAGGAAGGTACATGGCATTCCTTGATGTAATGTGGTACTGTGTGGGGTTGGTTGTTGTTGTTTTTTCCCGTAACATATACTTCATCCTCATTCAAAATGACAGTTTGACTTCTGTAATTGTAGGGAGTGTTTTGCTTTGGATGACTTTTGATGTGGGTTTTTGGTCACAGTGCCGGGGGAAAGTTCTAGATACGCAGAAGTGAATGCAAGATTGTCGTTAGCATGGGAGCCTGGTGTTCCCTGCTGGACTGCGTGTGGGCGCAGCTGTTTGACAGAAGGGCAGGGCACCCTTTTACCACTAGGCAGGATATGCCACTCCGGAAGAATGTATGTAGGGTTTTCTCCGTTTGATGCTGAAAGCATTATGCCCTTGTGCTGGTAATCCTGCCATGCTGGGCATATGAGCTCCTGGACACCTATTTTTCAGCATTAGTTTTACTGCTTCTGTATTTTCTGTCTCTGGTTGTCAGCTGTCAAAACTGTCCAATCCTTGGCCTCTTGTTAATTACGCTTAATTCCGAAGCCCTCAAACGGATGGGTCTCGGTTTGTCATGCTAACAGATGTGTGTATTACCTCTTACCTATTCAATGCCTTGTCCCAGGGAGGAAAGGAGAGGCTTCGCTGCCTTCTAGGAATACAGCAATGGATAGGGAAACAGGCTGCTTTTTAGTCAGGAAAAGTACAACGTTGTTGTGTGTTATTCAGGTGACCTAATCGATTACATTAATTGGAAAGTATAATCAGTCTCTATAATAATCCGGTTTAGATTCTCTTTTGTTGCGGGACTTTACAGTTCCATTTCCTTTATCCTTTTTAAAATAAAAGGAAAGTTTACAAAGTAATGTTGCCAATATAGTCGGCTTTTACTAACTGCAATATAGCTAGCTTTTACTGCCATGAAAAGAGAAAGCTAGTCTTCTCTATGTGAGCTATTGCTTGCTACCTGTAAATGTTAGGAGGGACCGTAGGGTCTATTTCCAGTTCTCCAAACTCTTTCTTTGAAAAATTGGCTTAACTCCAATCAGGTTTTTTTGTTCTCTGTATTTAATAGAGGCGCTTTTGACTCATAAGTCTAACTTCTTGTAGAGGACTTGGATCCTTGGTTGGAGAACGTGTTTGAAGTGGAAAGCATTAGCTAAAAGAGCTTTGATTATTTGGCTTGAATACTTTCCTGAATCTATAAAGGACTTCCTATCTGTATGCTGCTAAAATGCACTCTAACACATGTTTAATTGTATTTCTCTTAGCTAACAAATACTTTGGACCAATGGGGGCAAAGCAATATTTCTTTATAAAGAGCCATCTCTTTTTTTTCTTGTTTGTTTTTCTTCTTTTTGCATTTAGATGATGGAACACCTGGATTATACAGGAAATGACGAGAGCACAGCATCAGCCAGTGAACAGCCTGGAGGACAATAACATGTAGGATCCTGATTTAAAATAGTATTCAAATTTTCTACAAATGAATTACAGTAAATTTGGTGAAGTTTTACAATAGAGTATTTCCAACTCTGTGTAAAAGGGTTTTTTACTCCCGCAACTATATTTTTATGGAAAATATTGTTAATAGCATAAAAGTAATCAAAATATTTGCATTTTTACAGCCAAACCATGGCTAGTAAAACTGTGCCTTATTTCGATTTAAATAAAAGGATATTTTCTATGCAATTTTCCAAATGTGTTTCTATACAGTATATTTTTATAAAAGTTTCTTGCCCATATCAGTTGGATGCATAAAATGTTTTCTTAATTTTGATTAAGACTAGTCAAGTTTCATTTAAAAATGAAAAAAAAAAAAAAATCCAGTACCCTTCATAGGATTCCTTTCCAGATTTGGAACGCAAAGATTGGTAGTAATGTAACTATAGCAACTAAAGAATGAAACTGTAGTTCTGTTACTACAAGTAATTGAATAAACACTGTGTATGTTAGTCTAAGTACAGTGTAAGCCATAAATAGATAACAGGGCAAATTTAGCTTGGGGTTGCAACACCCCACCCCCTCCCCCAGTATCACTGGTTTATGCCTTAATAGTGAAAATTAAACTTTGATGCAAGTCTTTGGATTATACACAATGCCAGCCGTTTCAAAAAAATAAAAAGGGGGAGGTACTTACAGAGTGGTCCTGGAAACTTAGGTGCAGCTCCTGGAATAGCTGACAAACAAGGTGGTGCGAAAGGCAAGAGGGTTTTCGCTCAAGAAGTGCTATCTGGGGCGGGGGGAGAGTGTATGTGAGGGTGTGTGTGAAACGTTAACTCTGGCCTGGTTCTTCTCCTACTCATTGAGACAGGTCTATATTTGTGGTATTCATTTGGCTGTGGATCAGTTGAAAGAGATGGGGGAAGACAGGACAGCTTTTTTTTTTTTTTTTTTTAGCTTTTGCATCTAAACCATACTTTTTTTTAAAACTATTCTTGAAAATTCTTCGCAATTGATAGACAAAACAACAAGTTTGAATAGTGGTAGTAGTGCCTGTGTTAGTTAAAACCGATGCATGTGTTTAACTTGTTTAATCTTAATTTGTTTTAGCTTTTAAATACTTGGAAAAGGAGAAACAGTTTGAATTGTTAGTTTGCATTTAGAAGAGTTTGAATCAGACACTTTTTCTTTTTTCAGGAAACTGCAAATTGAGGGGGGTTAGGCGTACAAAATTTGTATAGCTACAATGCTAGCACTTGACACCAAAGAAAATTGGAGAAGGCAACAACAGGAAACCACTGAGTTTGCTTAGTGCTAATGTCAGGTAGTCGTTAAAACATTTTTCCTATTCTTTAGATGAATGTCATTCCTATAGTCAGTGCAAGTTCAAGAACCCTGGAGAAAACAACCGAATAAGCACATGCTGGGCAATGGCAATGCAGGCTTTCCTGTACTGCCTCACGTAAGTGCCTCGGTGTTCATCTGAAGGTCACCTCTAGACATTTGTAGTTTGTTTGCGGCATGTTGGCTCAGGAAAACTTACCCAGATTAAATCTAGTTTAGCTAGATTTACTTTGGAAGTATACTAATTGAGAGAATTGTAAGTCTATACTGGGAGTTAACAAAGACTTGCTGCAAATTCACCGCTTTACGTAATTTATATCAAGTGTAAACTTTTGTTCACAAGAGTCAGGAGCAGACAAACTTGCAGCCCGAGTATGTTGTTGCCATTTTCACAGATTGACCATGGTGCCAGTTGATACGGGTAAGATAACCACCTTGTTTGCAACTTCCCTAAGAAAATAGGAATTACAAACAGTTTTCATACATTAGTAGTTGCCTTTCTTGACTAATCTTGAACTGACAGCCTCAGAGTACAATGATCTTGTACACCATCTTCAATTTTTATTTGATTGGCACTTAATAATAAATTACAGCATACCTCAGTGTTACAATAGCAGAGTGAAAACTTGTTTTCTGATGTGTTGTCATGGCCTCTGACAAGCCCAGTGTCTGCCGAAGTTAAATGGTTATGAAATAGTTTCTGAAAATCCTTAAGGGATACAGAGTCATAACTCATTTGAAGTCATGCACAACTCAAAGCCCTCAGAAGCTTCACAAATCTATGTAATATGACTCCTTTTTCTCTTTGAAATCTTCTGCGTGGAGGACTTACTAAATTTTCAGCTATAAATTATAATGGAATTGTATAAAGACAGATGACCTTTGCAACTAAGCAGCTGGCTGTAGAAACTTTGTCTTGTACTGTCCCTAATGATGCTCCATGCCTGATCATGCCTGAGGTTTCACACACATGTGCTGCAGTTTAATGGGATGTAAACTAACTTTTTTCTTTCAAATGCTTAGGTGCTTTGTTTACAAAAATTAAGAATGGAGTTTAAAATTTTATATAAATAATAAGTTAGTATTGACTACTGAAATGAGTTTTTTATAAGTTCAATAGAACTGATTGCAACACTCTTAGCAATTTTGAATGCTTTTAATACTAAATTTGGTTGGGCTAAACACTATGTTAAAAGTCTTTTTAGTCATACTTTAATATAAAAATCTTACTACTTTTTCATTGTATGTTTACTGACAACAGGCCCCTTCCTTATGACTCTTAAGTTATCACTTTAAGTGTGTTATTAATAAATGTTACTTGGAAAACAAAGTTGAGTAATTGCTTTGTTCTGACTCATCTTTTTCATACTGTGAACATTCATGGCAAAACAGTTAACACTTCATAATACCAGGAAATTAATAATTCATGATACAACCCCATAAATACGTAGTTTTCATTTTTATCCATCCCACCTGATGTATCAAAGTTGTTTTTCTGTTTGTAAATACTGATGTGGTGGGTTTGGTGGATTGCTGCTTTTTTTTCTCTTTTTTTTTTCCAGGTGCAGGGAGGAGAACTGATGTCTGTCAGTTGAGCTACATTAATTTCACTGGTCTAACTCAGCAAATGCTTGTTGCACAGTTGTTAGTCATGGGGCTCTGTGAAAGTATACCTGACAAACAACGAGTTAGAAATTTAACAGGTGCAAACTTCTTGATGGTAACAAGCTTACTAGCATTCAGCCCAGGAAATAGTGCTGCAGAATGTACTTAGCTGTAGATATGAAGGACAAGAAAAAGCCAAGCTTCAGCCAACCCAGGCTGGGTTGGAAATGTAGGCAGGGGGGAAAAAAAAACAATCATTGAACCTGAATACATTTGATATGTGATCCTTGAGACATCGCTAGAACCCTGTGATAGTGTGTTTCTATTTAAGGTGTGTTTAAGTATTTTAAACCTCTTCTGTTCATACACTGAGGGTTCCAGTAGCACTGAGTCACAGTAATTGAGAACTGGGAGAAAACTCTCCAAAATGATCTTTGAATTTACTTATTTTAAAAAGTAGAGAAGTTAGGCAGAACAGGCACAGCTGCAATCAGCAAACTTGTTTTTCACTGTCTGTTCCCCATGCATTTCGTTTTTAAGGCTGGTACACTTGGCATTTCTGCAAAACTACAGATCTCAGAGGCTTCAAAATTGCAAGCAGGAGAGAGGTATTTTCTTCTAAGAGAGTTACCATTAGTAGTTAACAAGTGCTTGCCTGTTAGATCGGTCCAGTCTTTACAGCACAATTCCATTTAGACATAAGAAAAAACTTCTTACTGTGAATGTGGTCAAACACTGGAGCAGGTTGCCCAGAGAGGTTGTGGAGTCTGAATCCTTGGAGGTGCTCAAAACACAAGTGGACACAGGCCTGGCAGCCTGCTCTGAGCAGGGAGGTTGGACTAGGCAATCTGTAGAGGAGCCTTCCAACTTAACTGCTCTGATTATTAAGGCATTTTTCTGTTCTTTTTCCAGCCTGAATAATCTGCAGTATTTTTTTTTTCACTTCATAGAAAAACTCAAATTTTTTATCACCACAACATGGGTTTGATTTTCACTTGGAAGAATTTACTTCTACTAAACTGTTAGATTTAAGCGTATTTAAAAGTTGACTTTGGATTTGTAATGCTTTCAGAAGCTAAAGCACTGTTTGTTGGTTTTTTTTTTTTTCAGTAGCCTATATAGCACATTTTACTGTGTGAATGATTATCTTCCTAATTTTTTAAGAAAGGAGAGCAACTCAGACTGTTATCCCTTTTGCCAGAAGTGAGTGATCAAAGTTCAAGGTTTTGTGTTCTTGAGAGGCTGATGATGGAGGCTCAGGTATCTCTGGAATCCCTCTTATTTATTAAAGAATGTGCAAGTTCCTGTTTCCCTGAACACAGAGGGCATCAAATAGCTGAGAATAGTTTTTTGCTTGCAGCTCAAAGACCAAGAAAGTGTTTAGATGAAAGAGCTTCCTTTCAGCTTTCTCCTAGGAGTGTGCTCACAGGTATTCTGCTGTCTGGTTTTCTGTTCCCCTTTCCTTGCTTGTGCACATACTCACCTCCTTTCTTTTCTCCTCTTTCCTATGTGGGGTAATACCAGCATGTTTTGAAGTGTCTTTGCACATTACTTTGTCTTGGACAATGTATGTGCCTCCGTTCCAGTATGGAGATCAGTGTTTATGAGGAAGTTGAATCCTTTGGACTCTCTTAAAACAAATGCAGCGGTCATACGCACCAGCTCAATCCACCCGTAACAATAATTTAAAACAACAGCTTATCTTCTGCACATCCTTATCTGTGTTATGATCCCACTGACTTTCTGGGGTGGCATTAAAGTTGGTGCAACAGCCCGCCTTAGATTTGAAAAACAAAAATAAAGGAGGCTTCGAACAGTTTTTTCAGAAACTGAAATGTGCTTATGCTGGCTCTCCTTGTGATTTGCAGAAAGGCTACTAGAATCTATCAACTTCTGTATTATACATGCTTGGGAATACAAGGAAACATAACAGGTGTTGGTACAATTCAAAGTTCAACAATAACTCAGTTAAATTAATTTCAAGCTTTATTGCAATGTGTTCTTATCAAGGCTGCAAGAGAAGTTGGCATCCTTTTAATTAATGTTTCTTTCAAAAGGTAACAGATTATAGAGGGAGATTGATCCATCCTCGTGGATTAAGCAACTAACTGCAGAAAACTAGCAAACGGGTATTTCTCTGGTAGGTATTTCTCTATTAGCTGATTTTAAAACTAAATTTTAAAAATAACTATGGAAAAAAGAGCAAATGCACGCCCATTGGAATCTCTAAGAAATGGAATGGCATGCCTCTGCAAGACAAAAGTGTGAAAGTTGCTTTTGCTCTGGAGATAACAGGCTAGAGGTTTGGCTGAATTCAGCAACTCAAAAAGTAAGGCAGTTAATGTTCATTATGGTATTTTTATGGGAACCAGCTTAAACACAAATATCTTAAGGCGGATGGTCAGTTGCCATCCCAGTCTTGCTTTCCAAAGTAGGTGGGTGCAGGCTAACACTTACTTCAAGTTTCCTATGTTTGCATGCTGGGAAACTGCTTTATGAAGGAATAGAAGCAGTTTTGCATACCTGCAAGCTTCAATGGCAATTTTCCCACTTGATTATGGGGAGAAGTTCTCCGTCTTTCTTTAAGGGGGTAAATCACACTGATTTAAAAACATGCATTTGGATTGTTTAGGTCCTCACGCTTCCAGGAATTCCACATTTCACAGAGAGGAGCATTTGCTAAGCAGCATATGAATAATCAGGTCTTTAAGACCTACATAAGGGCTGAGTTTAGATAGTAAATTGTAGTAGCTGCTAAAAGCAGAGCTGAAAACTCATCATTGGTTTTGTTCAACTGTAAATCATGTTGGGGGGTGGGGGGGGGAGGCATTTTAAGGGAGCAGAGGCCATGTTAATTTTTGAAACAGTTCAGTGAAACAGGGAGAAATCCAGCCAATCATGTTTCAGTGCTTGTAAAATAAGTATTTTTTAATCAGCTGTATTGTGTAACCTTAACCAATGGTACTTCTGACTTTCTAGAGTTCTTTGACATATGTCAGGGGTGGCTTACCACATAGGAACATGTGTGACATGTTTGTAGGGCTGATGAAGGGAGCCCACCTGACTTAGACTGTCATATTCAGGGGTGTATGCAGGTTTTGCAGCATAATGGTGTAAGCGTGGGGCCCTGGAGAAGTGCCTCTGAGCAACTCCGCACACTGGAGTCTGCCGCTGGCACCAAGCAGATGGTCACTGTCAAACAAGAATTCAAAGCTGGACAGTTAACACCAGTCCTGCGTAGGGTCACCTAAAATTTCACCTTTTGATTATGCAGTACATATCCCTGGATTAAAAAATATATATCTCTATAAAAATATAAAGAAAGAGAGCTCTGTAAGGATAGCTGTGGACTTGGTTCTGATTTCTAAAATTCAGGAAGCAGTTGGTTTGGCCTGCTGCTGCCGCCGCTTTGCCCCGCTGCTTTGGGCAGCACGGTCGTGGAAGGAGATGCTGCACCTCTGCTTCTTGCGCATGGAGCATCTCTACGCAAAGGCCACGTCGCTACCTGTCCACCATGCACCAGCTCAGCTGCTAACAAGCTAAAACTCCAAACAAGAACTTGTGAGCCCAAAGATTGTATCAGGAACAGTTTTCACAGAGCAGCTTTGCACAAATCCTATGTAAGTTCTGGGGGGGAGAAAGTTCAGGTGGAGCAAAACGGGCAGAAAGTGGCTTCAGGTTTTTTTTTTAAAGTAGGCTGCGATAAAATCTTGCAAAGGGTCCCCATTATGATGTAAATGTCCCCATGCTGTTCCTGGCAGCTACTGGTTTTACGCATGTAAATGGAGACATTTGGAGGCACACCCTTGGCAGTTTCGTGCAAGGCTTCGGCCTGTGTTGGTTAAGCTCTCAAACACTGTTTTCTGAGCAGTAAGTAATGTATCATATTCCCAAATACAGGCTATGCTTACATTATACTTTAGATGATGGGTTGGGTAACGTATCTGTTTTTGTACACTTACGGAGCATGTAGAAGGAAAGACCGCGCGTTCACAGCTACTGCGTGCACTCAATTATCTTATTAACTTGAATATTCCTTCCTATTAATATGGAATATCTTTAATGCGGATTTAAGAACTGGAAAACCCACAGTCTCATTTGCCTAACTTGGCTGTGACAAGACGCACTGCAAAGCCAAACCCGAGTTACTGGTTTTGCACCCGGAGCTTGGCGCGTTAGGTCATCGGGCCCTCCGCGCTGCCACCAGAAAGCCGCTCTCCTTTCCTAGTGCTGCTGGCGATTTGCCAGCCCCAGAAGAACGGGGAAGCACTGCAAAACTGAGAAGCCTCACATGGCTTTCCCTGCATCTGCATTGCAAAGTAAATGGCTGACTTTGTAAGTGAAATGAGTGAAATAATGCTCTGGCCCTAAGTTAACAGGCTAAATGCAGTGGAAACACCCTGGTGCTGTTGTGAGGGGCCTCGGGTTAGAGGGGAGCTGAACTGCACTGGTGCCTTTGGGCGATACCCGCCGGCTCCCTTATCCCTGAAAGCATGCCGTCTCCGTGTTCCCCTCTTGTAACTGCTTCCGACAGTAAGATGTCAACGCTATTTTGCCAATTTTAATGCATGAGCGGTTCTGTTACTTTAAAGACGTGCATTGCTTGTGAGATTGGAATCTAAATCAGTTACAGGGGATAATTTGTTTTATGCAAAATTAACTTTTTGTACATTATTTTTCTCTACCTAGATCTTAAATTTGCACTAGATTTTATGACCTATTTCTTGAATGTCCAGCTGAGGCACTAGTTTCCTTTGAGGGAATACATACCTTCTCAGCTGTTAAAAGTCAACCCATTGCTCAGACTAACTACTGGGTTTTGAAGAACCCTGGTGATAGTGCAAAATATTAATAAACCTATGGGAGCTCTTCAGAAGGTGTGTAAGGGTGGAGTGTACCACATACCAACAAAGTAACCAAAATTTCTGAACAGTTGAAAAACTGTAACATTACAGATTTTTTTTTTTTAGTTTTATTTTCTCTGGCTTCAATGGAAACAAGCCTCTTCCTTTTAGGTTGTACTTCCTAAGTGTTGTGAGTAACAGCAGTAAGCTGTTTTCTACTCCATCCCATTTTGAAACAGCATATTTTGAATTGCTGACAAGTTGTGTGTGTTTAATGTTACTTGGTGTATTGTCCGAGGAGGTATTGGGCAAAATATTTTCACAGAAACTCTGCAACTCCAGCACTAAAAAAACCTTTCACAAATAATGGAGGGGACTTAGAGATCCCATTAACCTGTGCTACCCTACACTTTTTTTTGCCCTACTTGACAAATTTCAAACTTTCATGTTGAAAAAAATGAGTATCTTCAGTGTTCAGGAGTAGCGGTCAGAATGTAAACTGGTGAGTTGCCAATTTAGCTAGACCACTGGTTTGCCTAGGTAGATCAGAAATGGACAAACCGGGGGTGTGTGGGTGAGAATTCACCCTTGTTGAAAGAATACAAAAAGTGAATCAATAATACCTCTTTTCTGCCAAAGGTGACTTTAGTAAGGGACAGAAATGGTTTCTACACAGAGTCTGTTTGATCTAGAGTAGGACATTAACTAGATGTCCTTATCACTTGGCATTTGCATCTGATTTAACTATATGAACGCCAGCATTATTTTGAACAACTTTAAAAGAACAGCTGCAGAATAACAGAGCAAATCTCTGGTAAAACTTATTACGGAGTCAAAAAAAGTCAAAACAGATTACTTTTATTTAATGGTAATTCATTTAATTTCTTACAAAGAGGAATGCTGTATTTTAATTTTTTCTTTCTGTGCATGAGTCAGTATTTCATCTATATGAGGGTGAGTGAGTAATCAAACAGCCTCATCCTGGCTACTGGATATTGCAATATTGAGATAAGGGCTTCCTTAGAGAGGTTTCTTGTAATCCTTTAGCACTTATTGCAGTGCGATCAAGTTACAGCTGGTTTAATGCAATGTAAAACCTATTAAGGTTGACATCACAAATTTTACTAGTTCTGGTGATGATTACATAACAAATAATTACTCAACATAAAGTGCCAGTGACAGACTGATAGTTTGCTTTGAGATATAAAAATGAGATACAGGAACCACATAGCAAAAGGAGTTTTGTTTAAACCAGTTATATTCCATTTCAGATAACAGAAGCTTGCTTCAGGTTAAAGGTCCTTAAATGCAATAAGGTATAAAATAATGCTTCATTATTTCCTTCTAATTCACAGCTGACAGTTGTTGATCTGGAAGAAGATACCGGAGGAATTTTGAGTTGACTATTGGTGTGGTTGGAAGGTAACACTTAAGGTGACATGTAGCAAATACTTCTACTGCTTAGCCCTCTAAGGTTGAGGTACATTGATGAAAACAAGATTTAGCATCTGAATGTACAAGAATTCACTCTTTTTGGATGACTAACTCTGCTAGCTTAGGGTTAAATTACGTCATGTTCTGTATGGCTGATCAGCGTAATAAAAGGATATAAGGTGACTTCCTTATGCCATGTGCCATCAGTCCCAGGTCATGGGGATGTATTTCACTGTGCTGCTATGTCCTGCCCCCCCCTTCACAACGCTCTTTCTGAAGGCTGACACTCCCCCAGACAGAGTGAGGCAGAGAGGATGTTGATGACTCATTTTCCCTTCATTTTCTTCACAAGCTGTTCCAGTGAAACAATGTGCTGTCTCTCCATCTAAGCTTATTACAAACAGTTTAACTCTCAAATAATTTGATGTCGATCTCTTTACATTTTTGCATGATCAACAGGAAAAAAGGCATGGAAAATTCCTCACCTCAAGCATGTTCTAAAACAATAGCTTGTACCAGAGAAGTCTCATGCCCAGGCTGGCCTCCAGCTAATTTTTTCCAATTCCTTTGCTCCTTCTAGCTCTTGGACTTATACATACTGGAGGCCAACATGATAACCATGTGAATCAAGTCAGTATAGCCCAAATACTGCTGTGAGATGAAGGACCTGGTCATAGAATGACTTGCTCATTAACTTGATGTGGGATGTGAGCAAGTTTAGATTAATTAATTGGAAAAAGGATGGGAGGAAGCAGGAACATGGTAGTTTGTCAGAAATGCTTTGTAGTGTTGGAGGAATTCAGAAATCCCCCATTTTCTCTGCTTTCCTTTGGAAAGTTCTTGAACCATCTCCAGAAAAATCTTACGGGGCTTCCACTGCTCCTTCTGTTCCTGCTCTGTAAGCCAAGAACTAGTGCTGGCACAGGGCAATCCAGGTGGGAACAAGTAGCTGCGGATCAGCACGCTTGGGATTTCTTCTGCAGTAAGACAGAGAATTTAGCCAGTTAGTTGGGAGGTCTCGTATTCAGAACTAATTTAAGTTTTCCCTGAAAATGCCTGATTTTCCTATTCTATGTAAATTAGAGAGGCCTGCGAGCCTAATTTTCATACCTGCATAAAATAGCACAAATTCTTATGAAGTTAACTAAAAACAAGCATTACGAGCTCCCCTGCAGCTGAGGAACTCCCCACAGCAAGTCCCTAATGTGGAGCTGAATGCCTGCAGTTGCATGGGTCTTCTCAAATTTGCGCCTATTGTTTGCAGCTACATGGGTTCTGCAACCAGAATTTACTACGGGACTTGCCCTGCTGAATGGCTGTTAATGCGAGGACGTTTTGTTTCTTGGTGTCTACAGTTCAGTTTAAACTAGCAGCTGCCTATTCCGCAGGGTTTTTTTTTTAATGCTTGGTTTGATTTTTTTTTATCATCCCTTTATAGTCGCTGGAATGGGTCTAGTAAATTTAGTAGCATACTGAGCCTTAGACTCTTAAGAGACTGTTTCCGTCATGCTGCGGCTCACGAGTTTTCGGCTGTGCGCACGTGTTACCCAGCGATGGTTCAGGTGTGAGCACACACTCGCACGTCTATTGGCTTAGCCCCGTGCTGCACGGAGCTAATGCTGGCTTTTTGCAGAAAAGGGAGACAGACGCTACCTGGTTCAGAATAATGTCACAACAGCGCAGACAAATTATAAGGTCTGACCAACGAAAACCAAAGCTTTTAAATGAATTTGAATGTTCTGATTGAGTTTATACAAGATTACCGCTCTTGTATGGCTATGGTATTTCAGAAATTGTACCAGGACCTTTGAGTGAAATTTAACTCACTTTTGAACCATGTTTTTAGTGCAAAGGAAACACTGAAATATGACACTCCCTGTGTCTTAAATAAAAATTAATGGTGTAACAGCAATATTAAACATACATTTTTAGAGGAGAGATTTTTCTAGGAATCTTAATTTTTCATATTTAGGGAACACCACTAATTTGAGCCAAACTTAATAGTTTTTTCTTCCCTTAGAACTGCAGTTTATTCTAGCATACAGTTTGTGGCAAAATACTGGAATCCGTAGCAGGAATTATTGTATGACACTCTTTTAGTGATACCGATTCTCAGGTTTTGCTGACAAAAGCAGTCAAGGTTCCTGCCTTGGATCCCGGGTTACTGGGACCGGAGTTGACTGCGGTGTAAGAAATGCGTCCGAGCCCGTGCTAATGGCAGCACTACGCAAGACCGGCAAGAAAAGTTCAAGCGAATTTCAACTCCTGCTGTTCCCGGTTACGTAGTTTGCATCACGAATAACGCCGGGTTACTTCCTCGAGGCCCCGGCCCCCCGTGGCCCGCCCGTGCGCGGAACACTAGCGATACCTCCCGAAGGGACCTGTCCCTTCTCTGGGAAGCGGAGACCCGCACCCGGGCACCTGCGCCCGGCTCTGCTCGCGCCTCTGGGGAGTCGTGAAGGCCGGTGCGAGGGCCGATGTTTTAGCTGCTCCGGGAGCTGAGCCTCCCTCCCTGAACCACGCGTTTCCAGTCGGACTGGTTTCTCCCCCGGAAAGCTCCGTTTCTAACGTCTCGTCGGCCTTCACCTCACCAGCAGCACGCGGGGGCACGGCCGCTTCCCCTCTGGCC
>NW_010551087.1:14465-21719 GCF_000687285.1 Phaethon lepturus | reverse complement strand
CAACCTAGTGTTTCTGTGATTCTGTGACTAAGTTATCCCATGTACTTTGCAACCACAGAATCATAGAACAGTTTGTATGTATCGTATCTTTGCCTGTGAAATAGTGACTTCAGTGTTCTCTGAATTAATTGCTTCATATGTAAAACTGGGAAATTCCTTAAAACAGTCCTGAGTTACACATAAATTGTTAATTCTGACTTTATGTTAAAACTGGAAGACAAAAAAATGTGTTAACATTAATCATTTGAGCTCCAGCTATGGAAGCAGAAAATTCATAGTTGGAAAAAATAATCATTTGTCCTTTTTCTGCTAGATTGTACATATTTTGCTTAGGGCTGTGTTGTGTGGCTTCAAGCATGCTGAAATCAGCAAAAGCAAAAAATCCTAATAATGTTACATGTGTGATTATAGAAATTTGCTCCCTTCTAACCTGCAGACTTGGCGAATTAATGAACTGTACTAAAAATGTGTTGCAGCCTTTGAATAATTTAAAATAGAACAACAGTACAACATGAATTGAGTTTCTCAAGCAAACTTTTTTTTCTTGGGAGAGCAGAGATTAAATAAACATGATGCTTTCCCTGTATGTAAATAAATATCACAGATATTTTGTCTAGGATTTTAATTTGATAACACTTTGTAGTACATCTTACTGAGAATTGCAGTTTACTACTTAGCTCATAATTAATGTAAAGAGTTAAATGTACCATAATTCCATTGATGTTAGCAGATTTGAACCTAGGAAGAACGTAAACCGTGAATTGTAACTATCATTCTTTTTGCAAAAAGTTATTTAGGAAAAACATATGAATTTTCTCCTTATAAACAGGTCAGGTGGTTTGAACTCTTTAAGTAGTTTTGTTAAACTGTCAGAGTGTCTTTTCTCATGTCTTGCCTGTTTAACTTGCTTGAGTAGAAATGTGATAGCAAACCTATTCTATATTTGTGGATCTTCATTCTGTTCTTATCCGTACATCGTGACAATGGACCTTGCACATGTTGTGACAACGGGACATCCATCTGTTTCTGATGTGAGTCCTGCTCCTCTGTAACCACCTGGTATCTATCTTTTTGTTAGCACTGAATGTGACTGGAAAGTCACATTCCAGCCCAGACTGGAAAGAGTTCTTTTTCCTGTATAAACTCTGGTATTGAAGTGTAACTGCCTTAACGAACTTTGAGATTGACAAGACACTGAATGGAATGACTGGCTTTCCCTTGCTATGACTGGATATGCTTTACACACTTTACAGATGTATTCACATTTGATCTTCCATATTATCCTTAAAATTCTCCTGTAGTACAATTAAAAAATTAAAAAACCCAAACAACTTGTTATTATAAATGTCCCACGCGTATAATCAAACTAATAGAGCAATAGTAACAGCACTTAGCAGTAGAAAAGTGAAGTAATAATGTGTTTAAATCTGCATTTTAGAAAGTATAAGCAACTAAAAACACAATGGCCTTAATATTATTGAAATTAAACTACAGCTGATCTATGACTTCTGTATGCTACATCGTTATTCATTATGACTGTATGCAGGCTGGCCTGCGTTTCCATTGTTAGATGCAGTGAGTGCGTGCGTGCACGTGAATATGTGTGTGTCTCCGCTGATGCCCACCATTAAACAATTTCCACAGGAGAACACAAACAATATATTTCCTTTCAGAATAGATTGAACTAAGTGGTGGTCACCTTAAACATAAATGCTCTTCTCTAAAGCCACTGGTTTCATGTAGTCCTACAGCTATACTGCTTCATTTTTCAGTAGGCTGTCTTCCACCTAGACTATATTTTCTATGATCCCACCGCCATGGCCTGCAAAGATCAATCATGTGCACATGTTACAGCAAATATCTTGCTGTAGTGCCCAGCAGGAGGAAAACTTTTGCTCTTACAAACTTTTGCCTGCAAAGATCAATCATGTGCACATGTTACAGCAAATATCTTGCTGTAGTGCCCAGCAGGAGGAAAACTTTTGCTCTTACAAAGGATCTAATCGGAGAATTCCTGTGGAACAATCTTTTGCAGGACATAAATGAATGTAAAATACATTTTAGAGGTATCATATAGATACTTTGACTATTTTAATGTACAAAAGCAGAGAAGAGTGAAAAATCACGGTTTATTAGTTAAAATATTATCCAAACCATTAGGAATATTGGGCAAGCAATATGGGACAGAATTGTGAGGGCAGTGGTCTTTCACAATTTTATATACAGTGAAAATGTTCTTAATTGTAAAAGCATTACAGATAGGTATCTTTCTTTTTGAACAGATACTTCAGGCTAAACATAACAATGTACAAATTTAAAAAGATAATTTTGTGTTATAAAATCACAGATCTGCCTCACAAGAGACCAAAATTATTCAGATTACTTTTTTTGTGTGTTCTGCTTAGAGGCATACTGTACATAATATGAAACATGACCAATAGTTTGATCTCCTTGTTAAGAATGTCACATAGTCATTTTGGGAAACTGCTGTTACCCTGGAGACCAAAAGTAGACTTTACCTGGACAATTTCAACCTCTTGTGGAGTATATGAATCAGAACTTGAACAGACCCCACTCAAAAATACAATAAGATGGGTATGAAAAGTTGAAAAAACAGTAATTAGTTTAAAAATCTCAATTTAAAGTTCAGGTTAATCAGTCAGGGAAGAATTTATCTCATAGCTCTGGCCACCTAGACTTACTTTATAGTCAAAATGTAAAATCAGGCACTTCACAGCATTGTTTTGCTAGACCAGTTTTGACGTTTTCTTTAGGATGCCATGAGGATATCAGTAGTGTCCTTGACTTCACATGTGGGATTCTTTTCACTTAACGCACATGAACTTAGGGCTCTCTAAGCGAACAAAAGATCCAGGCTCCCATTACAGTCACTGGGCACCTCATCAATGCAATCAATGGAGTCTGTGGTGTCTAATGAGCCTTTCTGACTCTGAAGCAGACAATGATATCTGGCCTACTGAGCAGCATTCTAGGTAATATTTACTGAATTGCATATCCAGCACACATGCAGACACCTACGTGTCAGCACCTAAAGTGAGGGGTCCTAATCTGCAAGTTGAATGTCACTAAATTTATAGTAGTAACTGTGAAAGGAGTCTACTGTTGAGTACTTCATATGTACAAGCCACACTACAGGTACCTCTATTGAATCAAACCAGTTACGTCACTGGTGGGCAAGTAAATTTTATGCAGCTGTCTGCTGTTTGATTTGCCAACAATGTCAACCTTTACATGCTGAATGTCCACCTCTCCTTTTGTCTAGAACCATATCATCTTCATATGCTCTCTGTATTTTTGGTTGATAACTCCTAATTCTCAATCTAAACAATCTCTTTCATTATCTTTTCTCCTCTGATGTCTGTTCAAAATGAAACAGTAAACAAAAATTACCTTAAAATATAATTTAATGTAACTTTGAGAAAAAGATGTAAATATCCAAACCATGTTAGTTCTTGCAATACCAAGATTATTCTTCTCACTGAATTGTGATTAATTGTTTGTGGTTTGACCATAAACCATCGACTTCTCCTGCAATTCCTTAGCTCTCTCACTTCTCTACAGTATGTTGTAATGGAAGTTGAAAATGATGGAAGAAGGTATGAAAAGAAAGTCTGCTTTATGTAAGAAAATTCATTCAGGTTTTCAGACAGCTTAAGTACAAACTGCCTGCAAAGAGTCAAAGTCTCTGCTTTGCTGCAGAAATCAGTCATCTGGGCAAATGATGACCCTTCAAACTGAGGTAGAATGACCCCGTTGTCATTCTAGGGTCATTTCAACAGAAAAAAAATAAAAATGGAAACTTGGAAAAATGCATTATATTATGTATAAATTAATAACTTAATATTTATTTTCTTTAAGGAAACCACAGCTGCATAGCAGACTACAAGAAATGAACTAATGTTTCAGTCTCTTTTTGAACAAGCAGGTTAAATACCTACACTGTGTCTGGCTGGAATAGAGTTCATAGAATCATACAATTATGGAATCATATAACAGTTTGGGTTGGAAGGGAGCTTTAAAGGTCATCTAGTTCAACCCCCCTGCAATGAGCAGGGACATCTCCAACTAGATCAGGTTGCTCAGAGCCCCGTCCAACCTGACTGGAATGTTGCCAGGGATGGGGCATCTACCACCTCTCTGGGCAACCTGTGCCAGGGTTTCACCACCCTCATTGTCAAAAATTTCTTCCTTATAGCTAGTTGAAATCTACCTTCATTTAGTTTAAAACCACTTAATGTTTTAAATGTTAATTAACCCTTGTCCTATCACAACAAGCCCTGCTAAAAGGTCTGTCCCCATCTTTCTTATAAGCCAACTCTAAGGACTGGAAGGCTGCAATAAGGTCTCCCCGGAGACTTCTCTCCTCTAGGCTGAACAACCCCAACTCTCTCAACCTGTCTTCACAGGAGAGGTGTTCCATCCCTCGGATCATTTCTGTGGCCCTCCTCTAGGCTTGCTCCAAAAGGTCCATGTGTTTCCTGTGCTGAGGGCTCCAGAGCTGGATGCAGAACCCCAGGTGGGGCCTCAGCAGAGCGGAGTAGAGGGGCAGAGTCACCTCCCGCGACCTGCTGGCCACGCTTCTTGGGATGCAGCCCAGGAGATGGTTGGCCTTCTGGGCTGTGAGCGCATGTTGTTGGCTCATGTCCAGCTTTTCATCCACCTGTACCCCCAAGTCCTTCTCGGCAGGGCTGCTCTCAATCCCTTCATCTCCCAGCCTGTACTGATGCTGGGGGTTGCCCCGGTTGAACCATGAGGTTCACACAGGTCCATACCTGAAGCTTGTCCAGGTCCCTCTGGATGGCATCCTGTCTGTCAGGTGTGTCAGTCGCACCACTCAGCTTGGTGTTGCCTGCAAACTTGCTGAGGGTGCATTCCATCCCACTGTCTATTTCACTGATGAAGATATTACAGAGTACTAGTCCCAATATCGACCCCTGAGGGACACCACGCGTCACTGATCTCTATCTGGACATTGAGCCATTGACCACTGCCTTCTGGATGCAACCATCCAACCAATTCTTCATCCACCCAACAGCCCACCCATCAGATCCATATCTCTCCAATATAGAGAAGGATTTGTGGACAACTGTGCCAAAGTACTTACAGAAGTCCAGATAGGCGAGATCCATACTCTTCGCTTGTTCACTGATGTAGTCTCTCCACCATAAAAGGTTACTAGGTTGGTCAGGCAGGACTTGCCCTTGGTGAAGCCATGCTGACTCTCTCAAATCACCTCCCTGTCCTCCATCTGCCTATAACACAGGTTCTAGGAGAATCTGTTACATGATCTTCCCAGGCACAGAGATGGGGCTGACAGATCAGTACTTCCCAGGGTCCTCCTTGGTACCTTTTTTAAAAAGGGTAGTAAGTTAATTTTCTTCACAGCAGCTCCTGTGGTGCTATGTTTTGGATTTGTGCTGAGCACAGTGCTGATAACACACCAGTGTTTTAGCTATTGCTGAGCAGTGCTTACACAGCATCAAGGCCTTTTCTGTTTCTCACCCCACGCCACAAGCGAGGAGTCTGGGAGTGCACAAGAGGTTGAGAGGGGATCCCAGGGTCCTCCTTGGTACCTTTTTTAAAAAGGGTAGTAAGTTAATTTTCTTCACAGCAGCTCCTGTGGTGCTATGTTTTGGATTTGTGCTGAGCACAGTGCTGATAACACACCAGTGTTTTAGCTATTGCTGAGCAGTGCTTACACAGCATCAAGGCCTTTTCTGTTTCTCACCCCACGCCACAAGCGAGGAGTCTGGGAGTGCACAAGAGGTTGAGAGGGGATACAGTTGGGACAGCTGACCCCAGCTGACCAAAGGGATATCGCATACCATATGACTTCATCCTCAGCAATAAAAGCTGGGGGAAGAAGGAGCAAGGGGGGATGTTTGGAGTTATGGCATTTGTTTTCTGAAGTAATCATTATATGTGATGAGGCCCTGCTTTCCTGGAGATGGCTGAACACCTGACTGCTGATGGGAAGCAGTGAATGAATTCCTTATTTTGCTTTTCTTGCACACACAGATTCTGCTTTACCTGTTAAACTTTCTTTGTCTCACCCCAGGAGCTTTCTCACATTTGCCCTTCCGATTCTCCCGCCATCCCACTGTAAGGGGAGCGAGCAAGTGGCTGTGAGGGGCTGAGCTGCCAGCCAGGGTTAACTCACAATAGTCCTTTTTGGCACTCCACATGAGGTGAGACTTTTTATTACTTTGAAGTCCCTTCAACTTCCACCATCCACAAATAACCCCACAGGGAACAATAACAATTTCACATCTGTGATATATGTGTTCATTGTATTTTGATCATTGAAGAATTTTACAATACGGATAGTTCCTGTTTCATCTATGACAACAATAGTTGCCATTTTTCAAGTTTTGTCTTTTCAACTAATTGCAAACTAATCAGCAGGATTTCACTTTGCGTATGGATGAGTGGTCAATTTGAGCTGTATTTGAGCTGCACAACATTTGTAACTGTTGAGAAGTTTTCTTAAAAGAGTAATTTCCTGCATGGAAAATATTATACCACATGCCTTGTAGCCACACAGTAACGGAGAATTTCCCCAAAGAACTTGTAAATGAATAGACAAAAGGACACACACTTTCTAGATGGACAAACTGAATATAGAGTTTCTAGTGGAAACTGGTCATACTTAAGTTGATCCTTAAGCACTTCTAAAGGTCGCCAACTTGGGTGTTTTCTCAAGATCTCAGGACTAAGTCTATGAACTGAATTTCTCTCTCCTGAAGGCGTGACCAAGATCTTAATTGGGACACCACTGTTCCTTGGCATGTCTGACAAGGAGAGGACAGTAATAATCTCTGCACATGTTCTTCTTAGTCAAGGGTGACACTTTTACCATGACAGAGCTTGTGCCACTAGTTGCACATGCAGTTCCAAGAGCAGAAAGAAAGTTACAGGTTTTGCAGGTTATCAATTTATTTATTTCCTTCTATAGGTCTTGTGTATCACTATATTGGCAACATACATTACATTTGCATTGGTCCTTCAGTGTTTTTTCCATATAAAATGTAAATATTTTCTACACGTATCTGGTTTTAAGAAGAGGTCAATTATCCTTCTATGACCAAAAAATTTTGAAGCATTTATTCTCTTATGAATCATGATTCTTTCTTTTATTTGCCTATGCATATGTTCAGAACATACCAAATACAAAGCTTGATGTCTATCCGATATCAATAGGAATTGTTTAGAAACTCAGATGAAACCAAATAA